>NC_141821.1:36659520-36962589 GCF_982586985.1 Callionymus lyra | reverse complement strand
TGCTTTTGTGGCATCAAGCCGACCTCCACTGTTCTCGCTGGAGTGCGAGAGGGTGCGAGTCAGACCTCAGTCACAAAGGAAAAAAACACAAATGCTTTGGATGCAAGCCCGACTGACTGAGCCAAAAGAACACCCTCACAGTTGAAGTCCTCACACTTCCTAGGTGGTGTGTTTTTGTATCTCTTTCCAATCATCGGCAGCTTTGAAAGTCAGCTCTGTGGTTGTGAACAGCACACAACCAAAACTTCAGCACTAATGATTGTTGGCACACCTTAATATTTCACCAAATAAGAAGGCAATGGACTTATTTATTTTCAATCTGGGGTCAGGAGGCAGTGGAACCAATCCTAGCCGTCATTGAGCAACACACGGGGAACTGCTCGGACAGGTCAACTGGGTCATCAAAGGACACAGTCTGACAAACACTCGCACACAGTTCACAGTTGCAGGTCACCAATTATTTGGAATGTTTTTGAACCGTGCTGAGCTGCAGGTACTTCTTGCTAGTCTGAACTCGTGTTCACAGAAAAAAGAATCCAAAGTATTTATTGATCTTTATAGCTGTACATTTATCAGTTGACAACTGTGTTCTGTTGTAAACACAAGCTCCATTAAGAAGGTATGACTGTTATTTGGCATGAACCGGTGAAGGTTTATGTGAGAATAAGATGTAAGATTGATTGTTTAATTATCGCAGCAGCGACTTTTACCTGATCCTGGTCTTCTTTGGAAAATATTGAAGCATATTTTTGAATAACTGAGGAATATATCTGAACCACCTCAACTGGACAAAACTTTAAAGGAGATTAAACCTTGAAAGAACTTTATTAGATTATTCTCAATATACGAGGACATTATAAAAAAGTGTGTATAATGTCCTTGTTATACAAGGTGTACAGGGAGAATGCGTGATATTAAAGCACTTTATTTAAAAAATGTTTTTATTTTCAATATTCCTTCGATTTCTTTTTAACGAAAAGAAAAATAAACCAACAAGGTACAGAACTTGCCAAGGTTACAGAGAGTATCAAACACAGGGGCCAAAATCTTGAACTTATTCTGTTGCCGGCTGTAATCTGTGAGATTTCAACAGTGGCGGGCCGTGCATTTCACACATAGGCCTTCAGTGGCGCACGTTGGAATTAATCCACCTCTCAATCACTACTTTAAGGCTATATATACCCCACAGGGATCTGACAGTGTACTGTTATAGGTCAATAAGACGTTTAGATCATCATCAGATGAACACAACATCAGTACATTATATCAAAATATCACTCCGACTACAGTCTGTTTGGTTTCCATGGCCACAACACACACGCTCTGCATCGCTCCCCTCCCCCCCACACACACTACGCGCTTCAGAGACAAACACACACACACACACTAAAGTCACACACGCACACACGCACCATTATTGATCTCATAAAGTGCAACATTATTTAGCATTTACTCACATAGTTCATGGAGGAAATGTGGCAGATAAATCCTTTGAAGCTTGTGAAAGACTTGTCTCGGAGTTAGTATAACTTTCTTTACAACGTCCAGCTTTTCTTGAAATATCCTTCTTGAAAATGTCTTTGCAAGTATATCCACAACCAGATCTAGCTCTTCAGCCATTGTGTTGAAAATCAAATCAACGTTTCAGCTTCATGTGACTTGTCTCAGTGCTATCCAATCAGAGGACATTAACGTATATACCTACGTTGACGTAGGTGTTGCTAACTCGAATATGATTTGTTAACACAATCCTTCGGCTGCCGTTCAATTCAATTTTATTTAAAGTGTCTTATCATAACAAAGTTATCTCAAGACACTATACAGTTGAAATAAGACTATAGTTGATTAAGGAAAAATAGATCCCAGCAATTCAACAAAGAGCAAGAAACAAAACACTGTACAGTGAGCTGTACAGTGAGCTATGGCGAGGAAAAAGTTCATTTTAGAAGGCAGAAACCTCGAGCGGAACCAGACTCATTGTTGACGGCCTGCCGCTTTGACCGGCTGGGAGGAAGGATGGGGGGGTAGACAGATGGATAAGGAGAGGAGTGAGGGAAATTATAGTGAGAAAAAAAAAAGAGGAGAGTGTAGGAGAGTCCATGGAGGTGCTGGAGAGAACTCGGGATCTGATGACGTGGTGAAGATCCTGGATCAGCAGCAGCTCTGGAGGTGGAGCCCTGGGGCTCCGGGAGAGAAATAAAAAGGTGTGGGTTTAAACTGCACAGGTGATGAATGTAATGCAGAAAAGAAGGATATACAGAGCTCAGTGTCTAAAACTCCTCCAGCATACTCAGCCTATAGCAGCTAAGATAAACAGTTAAGTTAGTTATAGGCTTTATCGAAAAGTAAGGTTTTAAGATTGTTTTTAAACATAGAGAGGGTGTCTGCCCTCCGGACTGAAGCCGGTAGTTTGTTCCACAGCAGAGGGGCTTGAAAACTGAAGGCCCTGGCTCCAAATCTACATTTAGAGATTTGTGGTATAACTAATAGATCAGAGTTTAAGGATCGTAAGGTCCTTGAGGGTTGGTAAGTTTGGATTAAATCTTTAATGTATGTTGGTGCTAGACCATGTAAGGCTTTATAGGTTAGGAGAAGGATTTTAAATTGTATTATAAGTTCTACAGGAAGCCAATGTAGGGAAGACAGTACAGGGGAAATGTGTTCGCGCCTCTTAGTCTTAGTCAGGACACGAGCTGCAGAGTTCTGAATGAGCTGAAGAGTTCTGAGAGACTTTTTAGAACATCCTGAGAGAAGAGAGTTACAATAGTCCAGCCTGGAGGTTACAAAAGCATGGATGAGTTTCTCAGCAGCATCTAAAGGAAGGAAGTGCCTGATTTTTGAAATGTTACGAAGGTGGAAGTAAGCAGTCTGTGAGATTTGTTTTATGTGTGAGTTAAATGATAAGTCCTTGTCAAAGCATACACCCAGATTCTTTACAGTGGTGCTAGTAGCAGGAGCAAGTCCATTTTGTAAAGCTAGATCATTAGTTAATGATTGTCTGAGATTTTGTGGACCAACTAGTAAAACCTCAGTCTTTTCCGAGTTCAGTAGGAGGAAGTTTTTGGTCATCCAGGACTTGATATCTGTAATACAGGACTGTAGTTGTGTTAGCTGATTTCTTTCATCTGGCTTCATGGACAAGTAAAGTTGGGTGTCATCAGCATAACAGTGAAAGTTTATAGAGTGTCTTCTAATCAAGTCCCCTAGTGGGAGCATATAGATTGTGAATAGTATTGGACCAAGAACAGAACCTTGTGGGACACCATAGCTGACCTTAGTGTGTGTCGATGAGAGGTGGTTGACATGTACATAGTGCGTTCTATCCGACAGGTAAGATTTAAACCAGTTAAGCGCAGTTCCACGAATGCCTATATGGTTTTCTAGCCTTTGTAGAAGGATTTGGTGGTCGACAGTGTCAAATGCAGCACTGAGATCTAGAAGAACAAGAACTGAAACATGGCCCTGATCAGAGGCCATCAGTAGGTCGTTACTTACTTTTACCAGGGCGGTCTCTGTGCTGTGGTGTTCCCTAAAACCAGACTGAAACACCTCAAATTGATCATTGTCCTGGAGATAATCACAGAGCTGACTTGTTACCACTTTCTCCAGAAGTTTTGAAATGAAGACAAGATTAGAGATAGGCCTATAGTTAGTGAGGACCTCTGGATCAAGAGTGGGTTTTTTAAGCAGAGGTTTAATTACTGCAACTTTAAAAATCTGAGGCACATAGCCTGATGTTATTGACAAGTTAATAATGTCAAGTATGAAAGTGATAAGTAAGGGGAACAGTTCTTTAAGTAGCCATGTGGGAATAGGATCGAGAAGACATGTTGTGGACTTTGAGGAGGAAACAACCTGAATCAGAATCAGAATACCTTTATTAGTCCCGCGAGGGGAAATTCGGTTTAACAACAGCAAGAGAAATAAAAACACCCAGAAATAAAAACGAGAAAGAAAATCTAAATAGAATAAAAGATAAATCTGCGCTATATAATATATACACAATCATATTTACATAAATAACAAGAGGTGCAGTTAAATAGTTATCTTGGTGTGTTCTTGTTGTGGAGTCTGGCAGCAGGGAGGAAAGACCTGCGGTACCTCTCCCTCACACACCGGGGATGGAGCATCCTATCACTGATGGAGCTCCTCAATGCCCTCAGTGTGTGCTGGAGAGGGTGAGACAAGTTCCTCATCATGGAGCCCAGCTTGCTCCGCATCCTCCCTCCAGTCACTTCCTCCACAGGATCCAGGGGGCGCCCTAGGACGTAACCGGCCTTCTTAATAAGGCTGTCGAGTTTAGCCCTATCCTTTGCTGTCATGCTGCTCCCCCAGCAGACCACACCGTTGAAGATGGCAGAGGCCACTACTGAGTCATAGAATGACTTCAGGAGTGGCCCCCGGACACCAAACGACCTCAACCTCCGGAGCAGGTCGATTCTACTCCGCCCTTTTTTATAAAGAGCAGCAGTGTTATCCACCCAGTCCAGGCGGTTGTTGAGGTGAACACCCAGGAACTTGTAAGTCGTGACAATCTCAATGTCCTGTCCCTGGATGTTCAGTGGTGAGGGGGAGATGGAGGGACACCGCCGGAAATCCACAATCAACTCCTTAGTTTTGCTGGAGTTGATCTGAAGGTGGTTTTCCAGGCACCAGTCAACAAAGTTGACAAGTCCCCGGTACGACCCGTCATCCCCGTCCCTAATGAGGCCGACGATGGCGGAGTCGTCCGAGAACTTCTGCAGGTGACTGGTGGGAGACAGGTGTTGGAAGTCTGCAGTGTACAGTGAAAAGAGGAACGGTGCTAACACTGTTCCCTGGGGGACCCCTACACTGCACAGTACAGTCCTCGAAACACCATCCCGGGTCCTCACGAACTGTGGACGGTTGGTGAGGGAGTCCACAATCCAGTGGTGAGTGTCCGCTCCAGACAGCTCCAGCTTGTCCCTCAGGATGTTTGACCTGATGGTATTGAAAGCACTGCTTAGATCCAGGAAAAGGATCCTCACAGTGCTTCCAGGCGACTCCAGGTGAGAAAGTGCTCGGTGGAGAAGGAAGATGATGGTGTCCTCCACGCCGATGTCAGGTTGGTAGGCAAACTGCAACGGATCCATGGAGGAGCGCACCAGAGGACTCGGGTAACTAAGGACCAGCCGCTCCAGAGCCTTCATAAGGTGGGATGTCAAGGCCACAGGTCTGTAGCAGCTGGGATCCTTAGGGTGCTGAGTCTTCGGCACCGGTACCACACAGGACGTCTTCCACAGTAGTGGAACTCTTCCCAAGCTTATGTTGAACAGAAGTCCAACAATTTCACTTAACTGGTCAGAGCACGTCCTGAGTACTTTGCCACCGATGCCGTCTGGTCCAGGGGCCTTTGTTGTCTTGGTTCTCCTAAGCTGATTTCTCACCTGGAGAGGTGTGAGGGACAGGCTTGGGGGAGAGAAGAAGGTAAGTGTAGAGGTGAGAATGATTTTAAAGATGGCGCCGACAGGACGGCGACTTTAACAGCAGCTCCGAGTGTTTTTTGGGTTTATTACTTTTTTCCGAGGTTTGCCTCTGTCTTTTCAAACTTTTCTTTTCATCATACTGTCTCTTTAAGACTCGCGGACAGTTTTCTATAAAAATTGGAAACTTTCAGTGAAAAAGGAAAGTTTTTCATCGCCTTTTCTGGTGCGCAACGGGCGTCCTGCGCGCGTAATGGCCATCGTCTACAGTCGGGATCAGCTGCTGGCACTGCGTTTCTCCGCGGTGCGGCCGGAGGAGCGAACCATCATCCCCCGGGATATTATGAAGAGGAGACGGGGATGCCGCGCCGGAGTTAAACGCCGGGAGCTGAGGAGAGCTTATCGACCAGCGCTGCAGTCCGTCGTCATGGGCAACGTGAGATCTCTGCCAAACAAGATGGACGAACTCGCGGCGGCGACCAGGTTCGACCCGGAATATCGACGGTGCAGCATGCTGATGCTCACGGAGACGTGGCTGAACCAGAACCACACGGACGCGATTGCTGCGCTGGATGGATTCTGCTTATTACGCGCGGACCGGACGGAGATGAGAAAGGGCGGAGGACTGGCAGTGTTCGTCAACGAGAAGTGGTGCCTTCCCAGGCACGTCACTTTAAAGGATCAACACTGCTGTCCTGACATTGAACTTTTGGCGCTGAGTCTGAGACCCTTCTACTTGCCACGGGAGTTTTCACATGTTGTCGCGGTGCTTGTGTACATTCCACCGTCGGCGAGCGCGGAGGCAGCATGTGACGTCATCACTGGAGTAGTGAACGGGTTACAGACTCAGAGCCCTCAGGCCCTCTTTATCATCTCCGGTGATTTTAATCACGCATCTCTTTCCTCCTGTCTGCCCAAATTCACACAGTACGTCACTTGTGCCATCAGAGACAATAACACATTGGACCTTTTCTATGCGAACACTAAAGACGCTTATTTATCATCCCCCCCTTCCTCCTTTGGGACGAGCTGACCACTGTCTGGTCCATCTCCTACCTGTTTACAAGGACAGCTGTCGAGGACTCACTGGTAGAAAGGAGTCAAAATATGTATCAGTCATAGTGTCTGTGTCCGGTGAGGCTGCACTGGTTGTATTAGAAAAATCTAGGAGGTCTTGAATCTTTCCTCTGATAGTTACAATTTTTTCATTAAAAAAGTTCATGAAGTCACTGCTACTAAGATGAGAAGGGATGGACTGCTCAATGGACTGATGGCTCCGTGTCAGCCTGGCTACAGTGCTGAATAAGAACTTGGGGTTATTCTTATTTGCTTCTATAAGTGATGAGTAGTAGCTGGCTCTGGCTTTCCGAAGAGATGCCTTGTATATTTTTAACTTATCCTGCCAGTCCTGGTAGAATTCATTATGTTTTGATGAACGCCATTTCTTATCTAGTCGTCTAGAATCCTGTTTTAATTTACGTGTTTCCTGAGTATACCAGGGAGCAAGACTACTTCTGTTAACAGTCTTTTGAGTTAGTGGTGCGATTAAGTCAAGCGTATTGTGCAACGAGTCTGTAAAACTGCCCACAAAGTTATCAATGTCGGGGTGACTATGGGTAGAGTTTCTTGACACACTGAGGGTAGGCATTTTACTGAGCACTGAGGGAATTATTTCCATAAACTTGGTAACGGCACTTTCAGACAGACATCTTTTGAGAGTGCTCCTGCTCTGTAGACTTGGGTCATTTAAAATGAAGTCAAAGGTTATTAATTGATGGTCAGAAAGAACTGAATTCTGAGGAGAGACAATAACATTTTTAATTTCAAGTCCGTACGCTAGGACAAGATCTAATGTGTGCTTAAAACAGTGAGTCGGTTCATGTACGTACTGAGAGAAACCAAATGACTCCAGGATAGAGTTCAACCTGTTAGCTAAGCTATCCTGGACCATATCAACATGGATGTTAAAGTCACCAACAATAATCACTTTATCTGATTTAAGCACCAGGCTGGTCAAGAACTCAGGGAACTCAGACAAGAATTCAGAATAAGGTCCAGGGGGACGATAGACTCCAACAAAGAGAAGTGACTGACCTGATCTCAAGGTTGTATTAGATATGCTAAGTATAATACTTTCAAAAGAGTTGAAATCACATTGTGGTCTAGTAAAGGTTGACAGACACGAGTTGATGATGGCTGCGACTCCACCTCCTCGACCAGAGCGTCGAGGGGCGTTAAAGTTGGTGTGGCTGGGTGGTGTTGATTAATTTAAGGATACGTAATCATCTATAGACAGCCAGGTTTTGGTTAAGCAGAATAAGTCAATGGTTTTATCTGATATAAGTTCATTAATTAGTGCAGCTTTTGAGGACAGGGATCGGATATTCAACAATCCACACTTAATTCTCCTGTCCTCTACAATGGTAGTATTTATTTGATTTAGATTTATTTGAATTAGATTTTCTTTAATAGCTCTTCTACTGACATTTTTACTTGGTTTTATTAAGCGGGTCAGATTCACCGTTGATTTCAATGTACAAGAGCTACTTCTGAAACGACTGAAGGCCTCGGGCAGATTTGTTCTGGCAATACGTGACAGCTTAAATATGAGGAATAATTTAATATCCATGTAAAAAAAAACAAATTTAAACTTGTATACATTTTTTTTTTTTTTTTTGATTAAAAAATTAAATTTGTTTTCCGGTTATGTTTAGGCCAGCAGAGAAGGCCTTGCTGGCCCTGACCGCCCGCCACTGGATTTCTTTATTGAACAATTTTAGAGGCTTAATCCGAATTTTCCGCGTCTCCTTGTCATTTCTGCCAGTCTTTCAGTATTGGAAATCTTGTATACATCCATTATATCTGTCCATTATCTTAAACTGACATATTTATTTATGTGCACCAATCACCCGGCAAGCCACATTAAATTGTCTGACCAAATTTGGCCCCCAGCCCTTTAGTTTAACACGTATGCATTAAGCCGTTATCTTGACTGTAAACTGCAAGTCATCACAATTCTTTTCAAAGTTCTAAAGGTTTTCAAAATGTCACTGCTCACAATGGAATTTAAAGGAAACGTGTTTTTGTTAAACTATTTCTAAATGTTCTGGTCCAGGCACAGGCGAAGTGATCGCCATCATGATCCCCGAGCCAAAAGGCAGAGAGGTGGTCTCGCTGCTGGAGCGCAACGTGACGGTGAACATGACCATTACGATCGGAACCAGAAACCTGCAGAAGTACGTCAGCAGGACGTCGGTGGTGTTTGTGTCCATCTCCTTCATTGTGCTGATGATCATCTCCCTGGCCTGGCTCGTCTTCTACTACATCCAGAGGTTCCGATACGCCAACGCACGAGACCGAAACCAGGTATTAAAGGATTATTGTTTTAAATTTCATTAATGCACGGTTCGCTGATTGCAATCCCATTTAGTATTTAAATCCCAAGTCCAAAGAGACCTCTGCTTTGGTACATGAGTGAACTTTTAATTTTAGTTATTGTACGCAACAGTAGTACACAAGTGTGAAGTATATCTCTTATTAATCACATTTTTCTGTTTTCAAATGGGCGCATGATTGCAACTTTTTAAACATCCATTTGTACTCAAAACTATTTTCCTATCAACACCTTCACAGTAAATGTTGAATCTGTGGTACTCTGTCCGAACTTGATTCCATTCAAAGAATGTCACAGAGGTGTTTGTAGATCTGTGGTGGGTATGTGAGGGACAGGACATCTATGAGGACTCAACAAAACTGGGCCTTAAAGGGTGACAGGGTTTCAAGGTGAGGATATGAGGTGTTTGGATCACAGCAGACCTTGATGTTTTGCAGATACTATAGTGATTTTATTGTGAGAGTGAGGGGGATTAATTCTGCTAATAAGTAGAAAAAAAAAATGGTGAAGAAAAGAGTGCAGACATGGTGGAATGAATGGAGAGGACTGTCAGAGTTCTTCTCTGAAAATAGTAGTAGCTAAAGTTTTAGCAAAGAAATGAGACTTAACATGACCGATTTATAGAAAGTTGCTCTGATGCATTATTAGGAGAGTAAGAGTTAAGATGCTTTCTTTGGGAGAGACCAGGAAGGAGAAAAAAAAAAAGCTAAAATATAATTAGTCACAATCATAAATCCCAGGAAGAGCTTTTTTCAAAAGGTTTGGAGTCAAAGGTGAAGGGGTCAGATCTTTGGTAGGTTCTGACATTGTAAGAAGTCCTACATGTCTGTGCACGACGAGAAGAAAAGAGAGTAGAAAGAATTTTAACAATTCATGTTAAAGTCAAACATACCGCTGTGTTCACTGACCTTGTCATCCAGAGCATAAGATATTTCCAAAAATGTATTTTCGTATAAATCCTGTCCTTTTGCACCATATTGTCACATGTGGCATGTGTCTCGGAATGTATTCTATTCTTACTCATTAAAAAAAATAGATTTAACATTTTCGCACATCATTATTTTTATATTTATAAACATCACCTTTAATAACCAATAAATGCCATGGAATTGAATATCTTATAAACACTTTGTGAGTTTGTAAAGAAAGGATTTTAGTTATCCATTTAATCCAACCAACAACATCTTGGATCTCGGCAGGCAGGTCAACAAGTTTTCGACTTGAACATGAAATATTCATCCATGCCCTCTCTATCTCAGGGAGACTAAATCTGATCTTCTCGCTGCAGCGTCGTCTTGGTGACGCAGCTAAAAAAGCGATCAGCAAGCTTCAGGTCCGCACCATCAGGAAGGGCGACCAGGAGACGGAGGCCGACTTCGACAACTGTGCCGTCTGCATCGAAGGTTACAAACCCAACGATGTGGTCCGGATCCTTCCCTGCAGGTGCGATCCATAATCACCATGAGGATATAAGTCACTAGAAAAGATTGTTGTCGGTTTTTGAGAGCAAGTCTTGGTTTAAAAAAAAAAGAAGGGTTTTTTGGGAATGGATGGTAAATGAAGGAAAATTCCTGTTTACTCTGATCACTTCTCTCATTGTGCAACATCACAAAACAAAAGCAGATGTTTGGTCTCTCTACCACGATGGAGGATTAACGTCACTTTTTCCTCCGGCAGACATTTGTTCCATAAGAGCTGCGTGGATCCCTGGCTGCTCCACCACAGAACATGCCCAATGTGCAAGATGAACATCCTGAAAGCTCTGGGCATTGCTGTAAGTCTCCGCTTGTTCCTCAGCAGGAATCTGTTGTAGATTAAAATGAAACATGAAGTGCAATTTTTTTTTTTCTTTAGTTTGAACATTGTCTTCTTCATAATACAATAGAGTATTGAGAATGTTATTAAACTCGACCTTAACGAGAGGATTGTACTGGCTTAGTATCTGCGATGCATATCACAATACAGGGGCGACGATACGATATATTGTGATACTGTAGGAACAAGGATATATTTGTAGTATTATAATACACTCCGTTATTGCCGTGATTGTTTCTAAGCGGCGGTGGAGGTGATGAGTGCTGTTTCATTGCAACAGATAAATTAACTAACGCTCTTCAGTTGTGAACAAAATAGTTTTATTTTAACCATAAAAGGACTATGATAAAAAAAATAGAATAAAACATGATATCATTTAAAGAAAAAATATTTCAATTCAATGCTGCTGAATATTGATACAGTATCATGTAAAGAACTATCACAACATTTAAGCATATTAATGTTTTCTTACACCCTATTTACTTATATAATTGAGGCTGTGTGTGACAAATTACCTTTTTGATTTAAAACGGTTTGTCGTCCCTCAGCTCAATGCAGATTGTCTGGACGACATGCCACTGGACTATGACCTGGCTCTGGGAGGAGTGGGGGGAGTCGGGGCCTTGGCTTTGGAGGCCGTGGTGTCCGGGGCGTCCAGTGACGGCACGCTCAGCGAGGGAGGGTCTTCAGTCGTGCTTGACCCAGGGGTTAGACGAGTGGGGCTCCCACAGGACTATCAAGACCCCGACACCCTCCGAGACAGCCCTGTGACGGCCACCACTGACACACACACGGGTGAGCAGCACTAACTCGACACAAACACAAACTAGTGTTACGACGACACCTAGTGGTTTCCGTTGTTACTACACCAATATTGACTTGTCTCTTCTCACAGTCTCTCTTCTTACTCCAGGCGAACACCAGCCAATGGCCGGCAGCGCATCTGTGGCCTCTTTTGTTATCGCCGTGGAAACGGGTCTATCAGACGAGGAGGGGTCGACTGAACATTCTCGCTTGGGAGAGAAGTCCTGAGAGAAGTGGACTCGTCTTTATCTGGACAGGAACAGGGTAGCTAGAATCCAGCAGAGCAGACGACTGTGGCGGTGGATGAATGGCGAGTCAACATGGATGCAGATCTTCCTCCTCGTCGCTCTTCCACCGTCTTTGGCAGCAGCTCTGATCTCACCAATGCGACCTGAATAACCGCTGATTTTGCACGATCCGTCTAGACATGTCTTCTGCTCCGACCTTCACACCTTCTACACAGAAGTGACTTCCTTCACTTCACTTCTACTTCATTTAATCTCTTTTGTTTGGTGCTCAACATGCAGTTTCACAAACATTTCAAATTATCTGATTTTTTTTTATTTTTTTAAATCTTTTCTCTTTTGGAAGAGTTTTTTCTTCTGTTGGTTTGATCTTGTTTAGGTGTAAAATATTCCAGATTTGATCTCACAGCACTGTGTGTTTTTAGATGAAGAGTGGTTTGTTTTGGTCCCTTTAAGACGTTCCTAGGCCCAAGAATATTTCAAACAAAACTTAAAGTTCAAATGGATCCTTGTTCATTTTTTTTTTTTTTAAATCTTGCTAAAGTATTAAACTTTTTAGGTGTTTTTCACATTTTTTACAGTTTTTATTTTATATTTTAATTTGACTTTTAATAATGTGAAGGTATATCAGTGCCATTAGAATATTCAACAGTTTAATTCAAATGTTAACATAGATTCATTTAAACTTTGTTTAGTTTTTTTGAGAATTGAGTAATTATATTTTGAATATTTTTGAAGTTTGTTTATCAAAAGGTAGTATTTGCATAATTGAATAATTAAAATTTAAAATCTGTTCAATAAATGGATTTAATCTTACCACAAAGCCTTATATTCTAATTCCAATAAACTGTAACCTTTAAATGTATTCAATGTAAAAATGTATTTGCCTGGCTTGACATTGATTAAAAACTTAATTTAAAATGAAAATATCAAACGCCTTGTAAAAAGAAAAGAAAATTTGAATATGTTAGAACTTTAATTTGTTTAAATTGTAATATGCAAATAATTCGATTAAATCATTCAATTATTTAATGGTTGTATTTAAAATTGATGATAATAACAAAAAAAAGGTTTCAATAATTAAACCAAAGGTTCAACATTTGAAATACATCCCTTCAATATTCTGATGAAACTGATATATGGCCATTTTAAAATGACTGCCCACGTTACTCTATCAATGTTTGACAATCATTAGATGCTTCAAGGGACTTCCAAAATGTAGTATTTAAACCACAATAAACCTTTTTTAAGTTTGGGGGGAAATTCTTATGAATTTTGATTTTTCATTTTAAACTTGTTAACAATTTGACCACTTGTCGCCCTCTTATGCCTTCGAACAATCAGCACTCAAGTGTTCTGGAGAGAAATTCCAAGTGGTTTAAAACGAAACCACTTTAAAATTGTTGGCATGAATATAATGAATTTAGTTAAAGAATAAGCAACGTGACAAACTGCTTGTGACAGTTGCGTGTAAATAGTTTCTCAAGTTCACGTCCCACTGCATGGCATCGGTGTCGGTCTGCCGAGGTGCAAAAATAATGTTGAGCTGTGATGTGGTGTCACTGACACAAGAGTTTCCTGGAGTAGAGGGATAAAAGATTGTCGTCTATTTTGATACCAGAGAAGACATTTATTTTTGTAACAATGGCCTTCAGCGGTAAAGACTGAATCCCTTCTCCCTGACCTGCAGCCTGCTGATTCTCGGTGCGAATGAGTTCTGATCAGGCCCGTTTCGATGTTGATTAATTGTATATAGATCGTGTGCACAGGACCTGGATCTCATGAACCCAAACACTGGGAGTTTGGTATTGTTGATGTAGTCTGGTGTCAAGCAAATATTGTTGTTTGACAAAGATTCAATAATTGTTTTTGTTTTCTTCTTTTTTGCACTTGTGTCCTGAAATTATTTTGTGCCAGTCTCTAAGTTAAATTAATCTCTTGACACCATTTCAGGACAAAATACAATAAATCTGTTTGTTTTTTTTGTTTTGTTTTTTTTATTTCAACGTGGAGCTCATTACTTTCAATGTTGTGCGACATTTTTCTTTCTGCAGACATCAAAATAAAAGCAAAATCCTACAACCTGTGTCCAGAGTAAATGAATGATCTCTCTTCTTGTCACAAAGTAAAACTTGCCATTACTTAACGGTCTAACAACCAAAAACGTCAGATAAATCATAATTCTGAGCAAATAAATATTCACAGGAACCAAAGAGTTTAGTATTAAGAGTTTAGTGTCAAGATTTATATTTTTGACTTTTTTACCAACTTTTTGGGGTTTATTTCACGTCAACTTTTCTAGCACGCTGTAGCTAACTGAATGATTCATTTAAATAATTTGCTAATTGTTTGTTCATGATTAGATCTTTCACCAGCATGCAGGACAATAACTCTTTATTATTATTTGGCTGGACAAGAGTTTATTACATGTAGAAACAAACAATAACTAATACACAAGTTCAATTACTGGATGAGGACAGAACAGTTGGCCTTCAGTCAAAGAGCCAGGATTGATGGTTCTATAAATAAAGAAGAGATAAAACAATAATAAGTATCACTTCATTCATTTGAAATGTAACAAGGGTTAATTATTCAACAGTTATCAAGATAACAATCTTAATTCATGTATAAAACTGTTGAGAACACAAAAAAATATGTTAAAAGTTTTTTTAATTTAATCTTTTTTTTATGAAAACAAGTTATTAATTATGTGTTTGTTTTTCAATCCCCAGTTTATTAATACAGATCAAAAAAGGAAAGTTAAAATGCTAGCTCTGGGTAGTTTTGATTTTTTTTTTTTTTTTAATGTTTTCCTTTTTTCACATTATCATTGGGTTTAGCATCTCTGTAAACCATAGTCCTTTTCTAGGATTTACTTTTTTATGTAAAGTAACTTCAAGTAAGTGTTTTTAAATTTTGCAACTCATTAAAGATATAGATGGACCTAAGAAGAATGTATATTAATCAGTGCTCTGAATCTATAACATACCTTTAAAAGTTATTCGGTAGGTGAGTCTGAGCTGGAAGAAAAATAAAAATTGTCCAAATAAAATTGAAAAAAGAATACTTCCTGATACACAACATCAGTACTACCTCTTGGTCTCCCTCCTGGCTTCAGCAAACCTGTGTCTCAGCAGAAAGGAGGCCACTGATTCAGCTACCTGTATTTAAATGATGTTTTTGTGTTCCTTACTTTTTCACATTCACATGACATATATTAGGAAATCACACCTACTCTGTCTGGTGTGTCTTCTTGCACCGCATGACCGCACGGGGGCAGCACCTGCATCATGAATTTACCTATTTAAAGACAAAAAGACACGTTCAATATTTGTGACGTTGATTCCTCAACACGCAGCTTGAGCTGTCACTTCCAGCACAGTTGATGACAGAAGCAGATGCCTCAGAAGAAGAGCAGTGTGTGTGTGTGTGTGTGTGTGTGTGTGTGTGTGTGTGTGTGTGTGTGTGTGTGTGTGTGTGTGTGTGAGAGAGAAAGAGAGAGAGAAAGAGAGAGAGAGAGAGAGAGAGAGAGAGAGGGGTACAACGCCCGTTGCAGAAACTGCAACAAATCAAATGATCTCCACATCAACCAAGTTATTTATCAAGAACCAAACACTCCAAAACTAGGCCAAACACTAGGAGACTGTGGGGAGTTTGACCTACACATGCAGGTCTCATGATGTGAATATTGGTATCACATGTTGCTGCTCTGCTCTTTCCTGAAACTGGTTGTGATTATCATTTCAAGTGGAGACACAACAAAAGAACAAAGAGGCTTTTATCAGACGGCAGCAACATTCAAGCTCAGAAATGTAAGAGCTTGGGAAAAAAACATTCAAGAATCAATCAAATTCTTGTAAATAAATCAAGTCTCACCTTGCATCTGTCCAATGGACAGATCTCTGTCCAGTCGGTCGATTCCTGGAAACCAGTTGAAAAATGACAAGAAATTGAATGTACATTTAAAAGAGTGTTTGGTTAACGACAGGCTCGATCTGATTCATTTCACCTTTTGTATGGTTTTAAAAATGTCAGAGAGAGAATGGTTGGCCTTGACACACTTTAACCAAATTCTTTACTCTCAGAAAGAATTTAGGACTTTCTTCCTCTCATACATAGAATTTATATTTTATATTTTATTTTATAATTTTGCCCATACTTCTTTTACCATTTAAACTTGATGAATAATTTATATTTTTTAGTCTTTAATCTAACAGTGTGATTATGGTTGTTTTAACAGTTCATCTCTTTCTTTATTTTCCCTCATCCTATTATCACATTTTTCTTTGTCCCTTCTTTCTTTTGGCCCCTCACATCTGGAAAGTGTTGCACATACCTGCCAGCAGCAGAAGTTTCGGGAGCTTGCAGGCCAGAAAGAGTTGGGAGGTTCCACGAAACCATCCATCCCAGTACTTGTCTGATTTTGAAAGGTCAATGCGCCATTTATACACGCTCTATGGAAGAGCATAACAGTGAAGAACAGAACAGGCGTGAGGTCCAACATGTCCCTCAAAAAGTGGTTCACGTTACTGAGCTCCTGACCTGTGAGATGCTCAGGTTCTCCTCCGACTCATCGCTTTCTTTGTCATTGACGTGGCTTTGATCATATGACTCCTCGTTACGCTCCACGAGGGCATCAGGAACAGGACTGGCCGGCTCTAGAGGGTCCACCTCCGCAACCTCACACCTATTGAGTCAAGAGCTTAAGGACCTTCCAGGACATTTTTGAGGTCGAGTTTTAACATCTCACCTTTTTATCTGACCAACTATTGAGACTCTGGCTGACTCCAGGTTCCTGATTTGTCCACCCTTGACACTAAGTTGATCCAAAAACAAAGAAAATCATGTTTAATGGTCACAATCTATGTCATCTTACATAATCTGTGAAATAATGTTTCCTTGTTCATTTGACTCAAGATTGAGGAGAATTTCTATGGAAATTACGTAAAGACCAAGAATGCAAACCATGGATTGTGCCGCAGGACAAGTGAAGAATTTGCTGAGATGTTTTGAGACGAAGCATTAAGAGCTATTGATCAACTCTCACCTCCACTCTATAGCGTGGTCCATTGACTTGAAGGACTTGGGTCTTCCCTTCAGGAAGTTCTGTATGCTATGGAGTGCCTCCGTTGCACTGCCTGCACCAAGAGTAGACCAGTGCAGAGACTGAGTCAGGATGGGTGGCTCTGAGACCGGGACTAACCTGTTTACCTTCCACCACGTCGATGGCCACCAGGCCCACTGTGGTTGGCAGCAGCTTGTTGCTGGCTGTGTGAACTGCAATTGCACCCCCAACACCATGGCCGATCAGAACGAGGTCAGGAGGTGCCTCACCATAGCAGGCTCGTACTACGTTAGCCACGTCACTAGTGCAAGAGGCAGAGACCAAAGATTAAAGACTGAAATCAATTAATAGTAAAAAATCTTTTACATTCTTACCTGGACATTGTTATGGTGGAGAAGTCGTCCGACTCACGGACAACAGTGGAGCCTTCAAAAAAAAGTACACCATTTAAAGTTAACACCACACAACAAATGCACATCTATTAGTGTAAAGTTGTATTATTTCCTCACCGTGACCCCTGAGGTCCATGGCCAACACCCTGCACTTCACCTTGCTAGCAATAGCGGTCTGTGAATACAAAAAATCCTCATAAGAAATCGTTCATAAACTTAGCTTCATAAAAAACTGACCGTGAAGACGGCCCAGGACAGAGCAGAGTGTCCTCCTCCATGAAGAAGAACCAGCAATGGCCCCTCATGTCCAGCTTTATAGACCCTGAAGACGTCCCCGGTCTCGGCCGCCCCCACGCTCACATCCTCCCTTTGGTCAAAGTACACCTGCCATGACACTGGTGAGTAGTCCAGCATCTGGCCCACATCACTGGTCAGCAGGTAGATGGACAGAACCACACACCAATTAAACCCCTAGATACACTCTAAACAAGTGTTAAGTTGACTTACTGCTCCGTCTCACAGTTCTCCTCCCACATCTCTGCAGGTTCACACTCACAACGTGCTCTTCAATCTTGTACCTAAATAAGAAATATGTGTAATTCAAAGAAAACACAACGCCGTAGTACCAGTACTAGTTCCTGTCCGTGTCTGTTCTACTGACTCAGCCGACTGCTTATGTTAACTAACCATCGGACAATAAGGCATCAGCTGTGTTTGTCAGGTAGCATTATCATGGTGGCTCTCTATTGGCTGAGACCACCAACGTGTGCATCAAACCCCCACAATTTGACACCGTGAAGTGTTTCAACTCTTGAAATCTGTCGACATAAGTTCTCTCAGGTTCTGATCACGTCATCAATTGCCTGCCAGTTTCAGACATGCAAGTCAGGAGTATATTCTGGTACTTTTTCTTTATCTTGTTTATCTGTGTTGGCTATTGAGATGTTTCTCTCAGTCTCACTGAAATTAACCGTACTACTGATCCCGGATGACACATCAGCTCTTGAGATCGCTTTAATATAATGGGTATTACTTGTAACTTGTTATTAATATTGTAATTAACTAGTCAATTACTCAGTCTACTACTGTGCTACAAATTCAAGTATTACTCTGACTTTATCAGAATCAGAAACTTTTATCACCAGAGTTGTGCAACTAGTTAAAATAAACAACTCATTTTACAATCCAAACTTGTTGATTTACAAACAATTATCATCATATGTGAGCATATGTGGTTTTATTTTAGCTTTGAAAAAGTTTTTTTCTTGCATGTACACGATGACGTGATGTGGAGGAGGAGATTTCTCACTTCCTCTCTCTCCCTCTCCCTCTCTCCCTCTCCCTCTCTCTCTCCCCTTTTATTTTTCATGACCACGTCAGATGATGCAGAAGCACTGATGCGCTTCAACTCCTCACCGGTTATTATTTGTCGGGCAAGAAGATTTAAGCTACAACTGGAAGAATATACTGTACAGTGAGGTAAAAAAAAGTTTTTACAGTTACAATTTAAAGTTAATAATATCTGATGTGCTTTTCTTTCTCTGCAATGCTTTAAAAAGAAAAATATTATTGTTTGTTATTGGTGATGTATGATTTTTATACAACATTTAAATGTGTGACGCTTTTTCATAGCGTAATTGAAAACCTGTTTAAAATGATGCTTAATTTTGGAATACAAGGATTTTTTCTTTGTGTGAAAATTAATATAAACCTTAACCCTACTCAAAGAAAAAAGCTGCATTGATATTTTGTGTTTCTCAGGTTCAGTGACAAATTTCATGATCCTCATTCCCCGATCCTAAAGGAAGTCAGTGTCACCATGGAAACCGCCAATGTTTCACGATGCCTCAGGGAACAGGCTCAAGGAGGAGCGTCTGCAGAAAGGGGTTTCGTATGTTCCCCCCAAAGGACCGCATCGAAGGCTAGATGCATGACAGAGCCCAACTTCAATCTTAACGTGAACAAGACCTCACTGAGGAGCCCCCACGTCCATCCAGGGGGTATGAAAAGAGATGATCGGAGTAAATCTTTGAGCATAAGAAGGTCCCTGGTTGGCAGAGAGGAATTCTCACAGAACTATAGCAAAATCCCAATCTTGGCTTACCCGCCAAGATCAACATCAGCCATGAGCACAATTGACTATAGAAGAAAATCCCCTATCTCCAAATACAATTCAACTTTTCGGTCACACGAAAACCTGGACTGGAGCAAACAACTAGTAGGTCAACGACATGACTTGCAAATACGTGGTTTCAGAGCCCAACAGCCAAGAGATGGAACATCAAAGACTAAACCCCATGTTCTGTGGACGACTGAGATGACAACGAAAACAACAAGCAAAATAACTGTTAGCCTCAAAAAGAACTTGAACAGAAAGGATGACTTCAACATTGAGGAGAGCCTTAGGGATCCAGAAAATGTGCGGGTTTTAAGCCACACCCAACACGATTCCCGTGATAGAGGTCCCAAATTACCCTCTTTTTCTCTCACTGTGACATGTGACTCGCAACCAAACAAAATAGAAAACAAGGAGTACTCAACCCCTTCACAGTCATGTGTTAATCCTTGTGTCAAGCTTGAATCTTCACTGGTCAACACAAGCACCATCCGACCACCTTCCCCTGGTCAGAATTCAAATGAACCAAATGACCTTGATCCAACAAATCCTTACCAAACCACTTGCAGTTCGACAAAGATAGCAAGCTCCAAATCTCTGCTTGGGTCTGAAATCAGTCCAGATTCTACATCTAGGATGTTATGCATGGGAAGATCTGAGAACGACGGCATAGAGGACACTGAGTTGTCTGTTCGATCTGCACAAGCACTTGAAGTTGTCGTCAATCAGTCTAAAGATGACCCTAAAATGGAAGGATTGGATTCAAAGGCCGGAGGAGAGTTTGGGCCTAGACATTTTATGAATCTCAGAGAGATTCCTTCACATAGATCTGGGTCAGAAGGTTTAAGTCCTGGATTGGATCTTCAAAATCCCACCTTGATGGATTCTAATTCTCTACAACCATCAGTAACATTAAAATGCTCACCTGATTCTGATGCATTGGAATTACCAAATCCTGCTTCAGGGGAATCTGCAGTTATTGTGACTAAAACAGTTGGTGGGCTAACTAGGCCTCCAGAGGCTATTAGAGGCGGGAGTTTTGTCGGTTGGATGCCAGAAGACGGGCAGATGCTTCTTCTAAATAAAACAAACCACAAGGGAGAAGTGAATACCAACATGGATGAAACTCACACAAAGAGTCAGAGGAGCTTTTCTTCCTCCTCATCATTCCATCATTCCTATGCCACTCAGCCGTACAACATGAGGAGAGAAGTGGAGGTGAGAGAAGTTGGAGTCCAGGTGGAGATAGAGTTTGTGGATCGCTGTACTTCCACAAGTCCCAGTCCGAGCAGAGAATTCCCTTTGGTTCCACTTCAAAGCAAGGCGTTGTGTCACGTCACCTTACCAAATTTACCATCACTGTGCTGTGTGCCATCAGGAAATCCACCCTTACAACACACGGGCAAAATCGACATTGAACTGTGTGGAAAATCAGTGCCACCCGCTGTTATACCCCACAATACCAACTGCATACCAAATAGTTTGTGCAGTCCAGAGGCCGAATTTGGAAAGAATCAGAGCTCAGAAAACAAATTAAAAGAAAATAAGCTTGAGGAAAATGTCCCAAATGGAAACAAAGAAAAAGGAGCACAGGTGTTGATAAGGCCACAAGATGTGGCCTGGGATGAGCAAGGAATGACCTGGGAGGTGTACGGGGCGTCGGTTGACCTGGAGTCTTTGGGGGCTGCCATACAGTCCCACCTTGAGTCCAAGATTCGCGAGCAGGAGAAACATATCCGTAATCTCAGGATGTCCGTCTGCTCAACAAGCAGTCCGAAAGATAACCAGAAAAGAAAAAAGAAAAGAAAAGGAAGGTTTCTGGGATGTTTTTCAAAAGCAGTTACATTAGAAGACTAAGATGTCAACGTACTCTGGTGAGGTTCTTACTAACATCATCAGGTCAAGTTGATTCACTCTTGCACCAACAACTACTACTGTTAAGGCTCTTACTTGTTGTGGAGTGTATCTTAGTGTATTTTAGAAATAAAATCACAAATGTTAACTGTTCAGTACAGCCTTGGGTGGAAAAGCCATAGAACAGTCTTTTAGTTTAGACAATAGGACCAATCCTTTCCACAGAAGCTGACTACTTCCAGTAGTGGCAGTAAAAATACCATTTCCATGTACTTTTTACGTAACAAAATTAATATGTCCCAGTAAATACGTTTTAATTTTCACATTTTAAATTAGTTAACAAGTTAAGCTCCCTGACAAGGAAAATATAGCAGCTCTTAAATCTTCTTTGGTGCTTAATATTTTAGCAAATTCAATTTTGGCACAGAGCACTCCAGTACAGCACCATTAGTGACCATTGTGATTTGTTCATTTCACTTTCAACAATTTTAAGTGAAAAACAGCCTTACTCTTTTAATATTCGGCAAAAAGAAGATGCTTTATTTAATTTATAAATTAACTCCTTTCCTCTACTGTTGGGTTACTGTTGCCTTTATTCTTGTATGTAGTTTAGTAGTTACTGCAATGTAAATAAATGTTGTCTTGCATTCTTTACATCCTTTATTAATCTTCTTAAAGTGAGGAGAGTAAAAATAAACTATGAGTTACACTAATAAACAATAAAGAATCTGTTTCATATGTCATTTAATCAAGTTTTGACATGAAATGTAATACATCTTAAATAAATCATCACAAATGTTGTTGTATTCTTTTCTTTTTTCTTCTTAAACTTTTCTTTATCATTACAAATTCCCTACTATTTAACCCCTGACAAACCACAATAAACCATAGTAAACCTGTCCATTGGGTGATAGAATTTTAAATTAATTTACATTGTTAAATACAGCTTAATACAGTCCATATTATATTATTATATAACATTTTACATGGTTTATCAATGTAAACTAAATGAGGGAAGAATATGAACCTTGAATATTAAAGATAGTGTAATGTAAGTATATCAGTGCCAAATGCTGAAACTTGGTATTGTCATTTTGTTTTTTACATAATTTAATAATTTGATTAAATCATTTCTACATTTTACAATTGAACAAATAAACAATTAAACAATTGAACAATTGAACAATTGAACAATTGAACAATTAAATAAGGAGAATTGGTATGGATTTTGATATTCTAATTACCATAATTCAATAATATATTTTCCTAATTCAATATTTTTTAACTTGTTAATCCTTTAATATTGGCTGATGTTAACATTTTCATATTAAACTTATATATATATTTTTAAAAGGGATGATTTTTTTGTTTATTGGAATTATAATAAACAAATATAATTTAAAAAAAATAATAATAATTTAATTAAACCAAAAACATGTATACATGATTGAATTATATTATTCAATAAAAAAAACGTAACCTTTCAATATAGAAATTATTTAATTAATTAAAAATGTTTTGTTTTTTTAATGCATTGCTAATAAAATGTAAATAAAATAAGTTTTAGTATTTGAAATTCAATAAATCAATAACCATGATAGCTATTATACTCTTTCACTCATGGTGTTATTGTTGCGCGTGAAAGTTGGAGTGTGTATTTCTGACTTGGCTTCAGCGCCGAAACGTTCCAGGGATGACGTCATGACACCACAGGTTCTGAGCAGCTCTCCGTAGGGAGGCGTGAGGAGGTTTGTAAACGAGCCCCGAGCTCACGTCAGTGGTCGCCACAGACATCAGCAGCGGGAAAAGTGAGAGTAGGTGAGTCTTCAACTCTGTCTTAAGTATTTGACTTTTGTTTTCAGTTTTCTTTCGCGTTATATCCTCACCATGAGACCCACCTCCCTCTGTCAGCTTAACTATTTTTGCTTTTAAAATCGTGTCTGCATCTTATTTTAGAATCCAAACTAGCGTAATAACATCTTTACTAACTCAATATTTTAAACTATATTAACTAAAGATGTAAAGATATTGGTTTTTCATTTCAATAGTTGCACTTTCAAAGTGCATGTAATAGATCTGGTTCGAACTCTGTGGACACCTATTTATGGACTGAAGACAATCTATAGCACATGTGTCTAGTCATTGACAATCAGACTCATACTTCTTTTAAAAGTAAGTTTGATAAAAAAACAAACATACTTTGGAGATTCCGAGTTAGACACCCCTCATCTATGGATGTAAACAAATCCATTCAAGGACATTGTGATGTGTACACACTGTAAATGTCTTAAACTCCACAGCCTGTCTTGGTTCATCTGAAATGGCATCAACAGTGCTGGTTAACCTGGTGCAGCGAGGGCGTCTCACTCTCCGCCGGAAGAACCTGCTCAATATTCTGGCTACAACAGAACCCTCCACAGCACTGGTAACATCATTATTTTCAAAACTTCACAACGGTGAATTGAAATAAATCAACCAACAGCTCAGCCTGATGTGCGGACAAGTCAGTCTACGAAAAGCCAGCGGGTCTGCACGCTTCGACAGAGATGGCACAGGTCGCCCGGTCACATGGGACTCTTTTGGCATCTGGGACAACCGTATAGAGGAGCCCATCCTGCTGCCCTCCAGCATCAGATATGGGAAACCTATTCCACAGGTTAACTAACATGAATGGATGAATGAATTACAAGTAGGTGAATGTGCTGATGAAGGATTACATTTACAACCAAATTAATTAAGTTTAATTAAAAAATATGTCTACAAGTTTAAATACAGCAATTCATTTTTAATAAATATATTTTTTAAGTTTACAGTTTTTGTATTTTTTAGCACATCTTTTTAGCCTCAAACTCGAGGCTCAGGGGCCAAATTTTGGTCCGCCAAATAATCTGTGTCCCGATAGTGTGAAAATTACAGTGAATACAGATAATGATCATGTCGATAAAATGACCTTTAAAGATGCTCGTGTTTAAGATGAGAAACAGATGTGTATTTTATTCATTATTAAGAGACTTTCAGAAACAAAACAAAAAAGCTAGAAGAAGGGAATGTAATGATAATGCAGGTAATATGAGGCAGAACGTTAGTTTTTTTTTTAGCATTCAATACTCTTAAGTATGTCCAGACTTGCCTGTCTCAATATCTTTAACTCTGCAGGTGAGTTTATCTCGTGTCGGCAGCGCCTCTGTGCTCGGTCTCAGGAAGCAAAACGAGGACCGTCTCCGCATCGCCCGCATCCATGACAATGTCTTATACTTTGCTGTGTTTGATGGTCATGGTGGTCCACATGCTGCAGACTACTGCTTCACCTTTATGGAGAAATTCATCAGGTTCATACCTTTCACTTTAGTTCAACATTTATTTTTAAACATGTAAGTTTCAACATGTATATTTAAAAAAAACAGGGATTCTTTGGAGGATGAGGAGGATTTGGAGAAAGTTTTGGCAAAATCTTTTCTGGACACAGACAAAGCTCTTAAAAAACATCTCAGCTACTTCAATGATGGTAAGACTGAATGGAAGTTTCATCGATCCATGTTGCATATGTAAGAACCCATGTTCAATTCCTCATGGCTTTTTCTCAGAATCCTTCCTGAAGGCTGGCACCACTGCAACGGTCGCTGTGCTCCGTGATGGTGTTGAGCTGGTTGTAGCAAACGTTGGAGACAGTCGGGCGATGATCTGCAGAAATGGGCGAGCTAAGAAGCTCACCAAAGACCATACGCCTGACCGCAAGGATGAGAGACAAAGGTACGTAGAGTGTTTCAAGTTGATTCATTGAAGACCTATTGAACAAGAACAACAACTTTCTTCTCTCGGTCCAAAACCATGTAGAGCAAATGTGTCAAACTCATGGCCCGGGGAGCGAAATATGGCAAGTCAAGTCATTTTATGTGGCCCACAGGATGGTCCGTTTAAAATCAAAGTAGATTAATGTTCATGTTGATAGATGGATACATAGATTGACTTCATAAATCCATCCTTAACTATTAAAATACTATTATTTGATATAAGATAAGGGACAAATGATGTGTGTCATTTGTTTGGTGAAGAAGAACAGATACTGTAATTCGCTTAAATTGAGCCTCAAAGAATAAAAACTTTGCTAAAAAGACTGCTAAAGATTTCCCTTTTTGGGATTCAGTTAGACTCCTACGGTTAAAAGATGTCATAATGAACGGGAATGGAATCAAAGGTACATTAGTAATATATGAGCCAAAACAGTAACCGCTAAATTGGATAAACATTAATGGATGTATATGGAGTGATTAAGACTAGATACAAGCATTGAACCATCTAATGAGACAGAAAGAATCACTTAATCTTTTGCAAGCAGCACAGAAATGGAGTCGCCCTACGGGGAATGTGTTTCTCGGGTCACATCTCTTGTGAATAAATAGACTCTCAGTTATGTTTGACGTCTTGGTTGTAGGACCCTTGCTCAAGGAGACTCCCACAAAACCAAGGTCCGGGTCACATGATGCATAAAACATGATCACATCTGCTGTGTACAGTTTCCCCTCAGCTGATAGTGTTATGTCACAGCACTGTGCTAATTTAGGCCTGTGAGACATGAAATATGTGCAAGAGTCTGGTGTCCAGATTTACTTTAGGAAAATGCCTTATCACTTTTTTGGTAAACAACATAATTTAAGAGGTGGAAATGGTGAATTATAATATGTCAAGCAATCTTTAGTGAAATGGGAAGGGTTTTCCAGTTGTCTATACTTAATTAAAAGCCTTTATTTTAGTATCTCCTTCATGTGAAACCAGAGAAAGTAGCGGCTCTGGATCAAAGCTCTGTAGAATCTGATCTTTGTCCAAAATCTATTTATATAAGGCTTTGCTCAGAGGGGTTTGCTCACTAAACCAGAGATTGGCGTTTCACCCAAAAAGATTAAGGGCGTTAAAGGGCGTAAAGTTAAAAAAGTACCCTAAACATTTAGAATACAATATTCTATGTATTTGTGTGTGTTTTGGGGAAAGTAACGATACGATACGTATCACAATATGTGGGGCAACAATACGATATATTTTGATACTGTAGGAACAAGGTTGTATTTGTAGTATTGTTCGACTACTTGCCCCCCAAACATCAGCTTTAAAATCTGTTGGATTAAACTGTATCCTCTCGTCCTCAGTCATCGCCGGGATTTAAATGTTCCTTTAGCTCTAAAGGACGTGATGACTGCTGTCATCTAGCGGTTTAACACAAAAATAGAATCCTGCTTTGAGAGGCAGATTATGGTTGTTTACATTGAGAATTCCAAAAAAGAGTTAAACATATGTTGAAAGTCTTTGATGGAGGACAAAAACTGAAGTAATTAAGATGGATTATTACTCACACTTGTGGAATTTAGTCTGACACCACTTTACTATGTGAAAATTGTTACATTGACGCTGTCATGCATAAATCAATAAAAGATGGTTCGGCCATTGTTAAGGACCACTTGGTCTCGTCCACTGGACTCACTCAGGACTACCGTTTTCTTTTTAGGATCCAGAAGTTTGGCGGATTTGTGACGTGGAACAGTTTGGGTCACGCTAACGTTAACGGCAAGCTTGCAATGACCCGCAGCATCGGAGACTTCTATCTCAGGTCCAGTGGAGTCATCGCAGAACCGGAGTTACGACGAACCAACGTGAGTCTGAATAATGTCTTACGATAACGTCAGTTCATAAGCCACAGCGGTTGATGGTCCTCGTCTGCAGGTACAGCACGCCAATGACTCCTTCTTGGTCCTAACCACTGATGGAATTAACTTCCTTCTGAGTGACCAGGAGATCTGTGATGTGATCGGTCAGTGTCAAGATCCTACAGAAGCTGCTGACATCATCACTCAGCGGGTACTTCACTGTCAATAAGAATATGAAATTACCTTTTGAATAATTTCCCATCAAACAAATGTAATTTGCTTCATCTATAGTTAATTATACTTTGTTTTGAAGGCCATGCAATATGGATCTGAAGACAACTCCACCATCATCATCATCCCGTTCGGAGCCTGGGGAAAACATCAGAGCTCCAGTATCGGTTACAGCATGAGCAGGAACTTAATCTCCAGCAATAGATGGGAGTAGTAGTTTTTTAGGTTTCAGACTGACTTTTTAAAGGGTGAATGAAACACATGTTTTTGTATAAGGTGTGTGATAAAAAATTGTTTTAATGTATTGTTTTTCCCACTGACGGGTCTTGTATATAGTTTGTAATATACTTTGTAAATAAGTTGTGTTATGAAAAATGTGGTTTTCTGCTGAACATAAAACAACAAAACATGTATAATTAAGGGGAAATGGTCGTGTTCATTGAGGATGGGTATGTGAAACTTTATCCTAAACCAGTGTTCAATTCAAGTTGTTTAAAAGTTTTAGGTTGTTGAATTTCAGATGGTGTCTGTGTCTGCACTTACAATGCACTGCAGTGTCAGGAAATGCAATAAATAAAACTAACGCTGGACTTTTACTTGCTTTAGCTGACTGGGGTTGATGTTTGGCAAAGGGGGGATTGGGCTCCATTGTTCAGTCTTGAAAAACACCTCAACATGAGCAAAAATGACTTCAGAGGCTTAACTCAGAAATTGACAATATAAAGACGAGAAAATTATATAAAGCAGTTTTTTTGTATTCTTTCAGTTTGTGCAGCAGTCAATGCTCTAAACTCAAACTCAGGGCCCACTTGATGGTTGGCTCAAAATCAAAGTAGGTTCAGTCAAACACAGACTTCCAAAAAGTAAAACTGATGTTGTAAATAAGGAATCGGTGGGATTTATTGTAAAGTTAAATTACGATAAAACGTGCCTTAGAATAAAAAGGAAAAATCGAAATTCCTGTTTGCTAAATATATACATTTAGTTCTTGCCCCTGATTTGGTTGTATGATTAAGTCTGACATGCCTTTTATGACATAGTCTAGTTCAGTGCACTTGAATGTCTTCAGTGGCTACATAAGGTAAGAGTCAAAGGGACTAAATATGATGGAAAAACAAAAAAAAGGAATAGAAAAATAATTTAAAAAATAACTACCCAACTATGAAAATATATTTGTGATATTTATGAACCCTTGTATAAATAAATAAATAAAAAATGGTTGCAAAATAACTTTTACTTAATATGATCTCAATATTCACTCATTATTTAGAGGGACATATTCACCAAAAGGATACAGAAAAAAAGGGGGGAAGATTCCTTAACACAGATCTCTAGCAGTTTTTATTAAGAGTTAATACAATAATAAATGGAGCCACATGTGGCCCCCGGGCCACACTTTTACCATATCTGGTCTAATTGGAATAACAAATATCAATATATGATTTCCAAATTGACCTTTTTGCATTTTCTTCTCTTTTCTCTCCAGGTTTGTAGAAGGATCTGATGATCGTCTTCACTTTTTCAAATGAAAACTTTAAGATTATTATTTCATCCACTCAATCAGTGGAAAACGCCCTCTGTGTTCATCCAACATGGGTCAGGATTCATTCGTCTGTCCGTCTTAATGGAACCATGAGTTTAGATTGAGTCGTGCTCAGAGAACCAGAAGCACCAGATAAATCAGTAAAAGTGACGGCAGCAGTGGCACTAGAGGCAGCAGAGGGAGGAAGGGTTGTGGCAGCAGGATAAGCAACAGTGGTGGCGGCAACAGTAGCAGAGGAAAGAGAGGCAGTGCGTCATGTAGCCACTTGAAGTAAAAAAAGAGTAAGATCAGCAGCAGTAGTATTTGGAATGGAGAGGGACGTGCATTTATGGCTGCTGGTTGTGGTGTTTCCACTGAGGGGGCTGACTCAGACACTTCTGCTGACATTGAGGAAAGGACTTGTTGTTGTAGGGGGTGGGGGGGGGGGGCTTTGGTCTACTGACCAGCAGTACAAGCCATGAGATGCCTAGAATTCCACCATGTGAATACACAAGCAAAATAGAACTTGACCCATGGAACTGTGTGACTGTGATGTCGCTATGTTGTCAACCACTTTTTCCAAAACAAGGTCCCCACTGCTGCTTCAACCTACTACTACAAACCCAGAGAGAAGAGAAGTATAGTTGGGTTGTATTCAATATAACAACCTTTATTTATAGTGTGCATTTCATATCTAAAGGCAACAATCACATCAAAGCACAACACAGCTGATGCTGTGACGTGGTATCAAAGTCATTCACAAAAGGATTCTTTTTTTTATTTATTTTTTTTTTATTTTTGAATCCCTTATTGAAACATTTACTTTGAAAGCTGTGGCAAACAATGTTCAGCTCACGGATCACTCCATCTTAGTGATCTGTGAGGTTTTGCTGCACTCGTTTGGACATTGCACACATTCTGCGACACAGCCAGTGAATGAAAACTGATTCTTGATTGTGGTCTTGATACTTGGCTGTATCATCAGAAGTTGGCGATTTGGACTAATTTACCAGGTCATTGTACTTCCAGGAAGACAACAGCCTTATAGATGCCTGAGAGACACACTTCAGACCTGGTCACAAACCCTGGTTCCTTCTTCCTCTGGATTTGGATTCAGCATCCCACTTCTGATACCTGTCTTAGCAGAGAGGGTGAGAAAACATTTCATGATTCAGGTGTGCGTTTTTTAACTGTCATTACTGTAACATAGTTTTAACTATACAGGCCTTCAGTCAGAAACTAAACATCTTGATGTAGGAGTCATTATCTTGTCAAACTCAATTAAGAAAGGGGGCCAGAAATCTTGTATGTTTACCAAACTAACAGGAAGTTGGAGTCAAATTGGGATATTTTTGGAGCCTCAATTTAACCTCATTCTCTGTGTTTGTTCTCATTGACTAAACATTCCCATTCAATTAGATTTCTTCAATATAAGTTTCACCACACTGACATTTCCCGTTTAGTATGAACTCCACATTCACGTTTTGTAAGTAAGTAAGTAAGTAAGTAATTTTTATTTGTATAGCGCTTTTCCAGACCAGGGTCACAAAGAAAGTTGCCTCTTTTATATCGCTTGTTAGTGGTTCAATTGTTTATCAATTTGGAGTTATTTTTCTGGGAATCAAAAACAATTACATGAGATTTAAGCATTATAACTTTTCATTAATTAACAAAATGTAGGATTTGTTTTTCAAATCCCTCCAAATCTAGTTCAACTGTCATTACAGAATGTAGAAATTAACAATTAAAATGTTCTCTCTGTTCTATTTCTGAACAGGACCCGAATGTTTCCCATTCTCCGGAGAAGTAATGTGCAGGGACTGTTTCCGGACGCAGGGCGGCGTCAGTGAGTAAACTTGTGTGATCCGTGCTGTTGTATTAGAGCGGCGAGGAAAAACAGCTCGAACTGTCACCCGTGAAACTAATTAACACCTGAAGAGATAGCTTAAGGTTTCTATAAAAATAATACAAAAATGGTTCAACATTGTGAATGTGTCCAAAAGTCTTTGCTGCAAGATGCGAAACCTCTACCAGAGATTATGGAGTCAGAGAAACAGCTGGTAAATACTTTACATTTGTTCTTAAATAAGAGTAAATACGTTTATGAGATTACCTTCTTTTTTTTTTTAGGTCTTATTAAGGGTTGGTAGCGATTCAGATATTTTCCACTCTCATTTTTTTAACATTGTTTCTATTTGTACATTTTATATTCCTCATTTTTATTTTCTCAACTACCAAAACACCATTAAAATAACGAACAAACTCTAAAACTTTTAAACACCTGCTATTATTGGAAAACTGACCAGGAGAGGGCGCTGTTGCACTTGTGTAGAACATGTCGTGAAACTTTACGCAACACGTTTTTACGTCCAGTTAAAATTTGATCGTCAAGAAACATTCCATCTGATGGTACTATAAAATAATTTAATGTTTAACATAATAAAACGTATCTTATGAACATGCGGAAAAGTCATACTTATCTGACTTTTTGTTTGGATTATATTTCATATAAAAATAAAAATAAATTCCTTAGGTCATGCAATGCCATTTAATCCACTTTTCATTGATTCTATTTTTAATGTTTTAATATGTGATGCTGTTTTAAATGTTACGTAAAAGTACGGTGACCTTGAGTGTCCAAAAAGGCATCTTCAAATAAAATAATATTATTATTGAAATGAATCTGGTCGCCATGCTCCCACTGAAACGATAGCCAAAACATGTTAACAATTAAAATACAAATCACACCCGGTGAAGTAAATTTGGCTTTATTGTAATATAGGGTTTGTGAAGAGAACCAACCAATCCAGTGTGACCCATGAAAGAAAAGGTTAGAAAGTGCTTATCCTAGTGGCCACCCTGTTGAACTGCAGCGATATACTCCTGACACTGCTGTCCTCCTGCTGACATGCCTTATCGCGCCTCTAGTCATAAACCGGGCTAAACATACCCTGGACGTACTGTCATCGATTTTTGTCATTCACACGCATCTCACACACACACGCATACACTACGGACAGTGATCCGAGTGTGTTGTGCAGGTGGTCCGCAGGTCTTTCTTTCCAGGTGAGAATCCAACTTTTTCTCTCGAAGTTTGGAAAATTCAAATCACTCACGTGTTATGCTCTTAAAATGTAGCTATTCTTGATCGCTATTCAGCATTTTTTTTAAACAAGTTTCCGAAAATCTCACGTTATTTAATCGCAGACTACAGAGGCATTATCTTTTTAACAATGTGATTAGGTTTGATGTAAAAATTGAAGCTTTAAAACATGTTTTAATTGTATTTGTTTCTTCTTCAAACAGGTTGACTGGCAACTGGATAAATAATTTAATTAATATAAAGTAAATATATCACTAAACTTTTACCACATATTTCTGCAGTGTTTTAAAGAGTCCCCCGTCATGGAAATGAACAAGAAAGGATCCTCCAAACATCAGGTACTACGTCATGTTGCACATAAAAAGAATAAAAATATTTATTTGTGATCTTGTGTTCAGAGGACTCAGCGCGCGGACTCTGCCACGCAACGCGGCGCCACCGTCAGCTTCCATGACATCTACTACAAAGTGAGGCAGGGAGGAAGCTTCCTCTGCAGGAAGAAAACCACCACTAAAGACATACTGGTGGATCTCAAGTGAGTGTGTTGATGGTTCTTCTTGTGCAGGCTGTCAACTCAATCACACAAGCGGCCAAAATCATTGTTTGGTATAAATTGCAGGCTGGATTTTTTCTTTTTTTCTTATTACCAAATGTCTGTGACAGGAAATGTGAGTCCAAAGCTTTTTTTTTTATTATTAATTATTGATTTAATATAATTATCTCCCATCAAACTACAAACTACACACACAATTTTTATTAATTAATCATTACATTTTAATGTCTACTTTAATTTTATTATTATACATAATTGTATTTTATTGTACTGTATTCATCCCATTTTATGTTTACTGCATGTCCCTTAGTAAGTTACTGCTCAGAATAAAATACTTTTCACTATGATGTTGTTCAATCCGAGTTCATTATGTTATACATTTGAATAATAAGTTGGTCTGTTTTTAGGAACACAATACCTCAACACTAGTATAGTAACCATTGCCAGGTTTCCAGACACCTTTTGCATTGTTTTAGAATCAACCTCTTTATTATTTGCTTAATCTTAGTAGACAAGGAAGTCTATTTCACTTCTCCCCGAGTTCTGAAGCTACTCGGAGGAATCATCTGTGAACTGATTTTGTTCTTTTGTTCTTATTGGGTCACGCATGTTCATGTAAATTTATGAGAAAAGAAATTTTCCTCGGTTGTTGTCAGGATGCTTCCTGCAGATAATTCACAAACCCTAGACTCGGGGGTAGAAACTGCAGTGTGGAAAGTTTTGATCAGACAAAAGATGAATAAATAAAAAGTTGTGTCACAGTCACATCAAAATCGAGGCCAGGCCCTTTAATTAATTTGTATGCTAGTGTCATTTTATTATTCCCCTGCATGTGTCATGATTCACTGGAGCACTTTACACTTTTATACCAATAACAATTCAAATCAAAGTCATAATTCAACATGGCAAGTTCAGAAAATTGAATGTGAACTTGAAGTTCAGATTTTGATGGTGATCACTGACTAATGAACCTAAATGTGTTTTCTGCATCTTGATCTTTTAGTCTATCCTCACAACAGTGACTCACCAACTGCTGAGGAAATCCATTTAATTAAAGCTAGTTTAAATGTTATTACAAAATAATTAAATCACACTTTTTAATGAATTTGTTTCAAACGATGGATAACAAAGATCCGAACAGTCACAACATTAACATGGATGTGACCTGATTTTCGGATTACTTGAATTACTGTAGAATTAAATAGATTTTTGTTGATTTTACACAATATAGATGTATTGTCAAATCAACCAACACTATTGTTGTTGTTATCTGCCAGGTTTAAATGGTCTCGAGGACTTTCCCTTCTTCTGCAATAGACAGATAACCAGCCTAAGTTGGTTTGTAGTATATGAGGACCGTCAGAATAATTAATTGTTGAATTTAACATTTAAAATGTTGAAACTGTTGTTTGAGTATTGTATTATTTCAAATAATTGATTGAATATTTGTTTATTGAAATATTATTATTATATAATTTTTATTTATTCTGTTAAATAATTTTAAATGATTTCTTGTTTTTTTACACAAAGTTCAGTATTCAAATAATAAAATCTTAATTCATAAATCATTCATTTTGAATCCAATATAAATATTTATATAAACATACAAAACAAATTTAGAAAATATGTAAATAATTTAATACAATTGTTAAATAATATTAATAATAACCTTTCAATAAACGTATATGCAATCAGTTAAAAAAAAATCAATGCACAGTCAAGAAAACAAATTCAAAGCTTATTCGTCTGAATTTGGAAGTTCAACCATTCAATATTATGACGACACTGATATACTTCCATAAAAGTGACCCTCGACCTCTGGCCTGAGGACTGCTTTGATTGGCCACCACTCTCTTCACTAGATCTCCTGACTGTGAAATGTCCTGAAGATCAATCAGGTGTTGTTTACATGGGTTGGTTAAGGTGACGTGACTGGATGAAAGTAAACTTCATAGGTCCAAGTCACAAACGTGAAAGGAAGGAAGTGTTTCTTTGTGGTTTACTCCCCCTGCTGTGTCCAGAGCTTGAGGATGTTTGGAGGAACAATGATTCTTGGCTGGAAGCTACAAATGGTCACAGAGGCAGGACACAGATGTTCACCTGGCAGGAACATGTTTAATCAGGGCATCACATGGACTCAGAGTAACATTATTTACTAATTTGACAAATTTAAAAACTGTACTTAGATCACAAATATGAGTTGATTTAAATTATTATCATATAATAATAATTGATCGAATAGTAACATGAAAATAATCTATTTACTGTTAATTTTCCTGCTTTCAATATACATTATTTCATAATCATTTACTTTAATTAGTACAGCATGTGTAAATGAGTGTTAACAGCTTTAATTGAATATAATCTTATTTCTTTTTAACAAACGATACAGGTAACACTTCCATACAAGTTACTACAATTCATCAAAACAAAAATACTTTATTTTCTACATGGGTATTGTATTTATATATATCTACCGGTTTTATTTTATACAAACCACAGTTTTCTTATGTCTTTGCTGACATTATATAATTCTATTATTCAAACGTTTCGTCATGAACGTGTTGTAACGTTGCTGTAAAATGCACTTGTTCGAGGAGTTCACCTGGAGTCACGTGAGCTGGTATTTTATCGCTGCTGATATCGCAGGTGCTTTATTGTGCAGGACTAATGATTGACTTCAGTGTTTCAAAGTTGAAGGCAGCAGGAATGACCTCGTCCACGTGAGGACTTCAGCTTCACATGTAACACAAGTAAAACGTTGTCTGATGAACAAAATAGTTTGAATTTACTACTTAAAACAAATAATCATGTTTACCCTACATTTCCATTCACTGACATGTGCAGACATTATCTAACAGTGCTCTTGTTTGTTTTATAAATACTTATAATTAATAATTTATAAAAAAAAATTCTGCTGGTTCAATATTAACAAAAAACATTCTTAAGCTCTTAGTTGGTCTCATTGAAGTTGTTTGGCTGCCCTGCTACAAGCCAATCAGCTGCTTTTTAATTTTGTAACAATTAAAATTTTCCATCGGGGAGCATATTATAAACTGTGACTGGTATACGGTGCCGTCAAGCCAAAAGCAGAAATGGACAAATAAAGAATGGAATACTGTATGATGGAATAACATAAATAAAAGGACAACCTTAAAATAAGCTTCATTTTTAATTTAATTCTATATTATTTCATTGTTTTAATTATTTTAAGATTGAAAGGAGCATTTATTTTTTCATATATTTGAAATGTTTTAATAAAATAAACAAATATGCATTAAAGAGACAAATGAAAGGAATAAAATATGAAAAAAAAATGGTACCTCAAAAAAATATCTCTGACTGTTTTATTACTAGTTCAACTATACATATAACTTAGCCATCAGAAACATAACAAACTAAATTATTTTTACAGTATTATTTTTACCATATGCAGGCTCTATAGATGGTGTCAGGGACGGTTCTCTGCCTGGGTTTGTACTGGTGTGACGCTTTTCATTTCAGTTTGTTTTTCACAGTGGGATCATGAAGCCAGGACTCAATGCTATCATGGGAGCCACAGGAAGTGGAAAGTCCTCGTGAGTGTTTGCCAGCAGAGTGAAATAAGTAAGAATGTGACCTCCTGCTGACTTCTTCTCTCCTCTGCTGTCTCTGTGAATCCAGCTTCTTGGACGTTCTGGCGGCCAGAAAAGACCCGTCAGGTTTGTCTGGGGAAGTCTTGATTGACGGCGCTCCTCAACCACCCAACTTTAAGTGTCTGTCGGGATATGTGGTGCAGGTGAGTCCATTTATTGTTCTCTTGATGACTCCCCACTTCCACAACTCCTGTCAAAAAAAATGATGTTCTTGCTCTTGGATTAATCTCCAACCTAACATTGCAACTTGTATTAAATGCCTAAATGTAAGTCTTTTTGTCTCTCATGAGTGTATGACACGCGTTCATCCCCCGGGGGGCGCTGAAAAAGTCTGATTATTTATTAAATCTGATTAGCTTGTACATGAAGGGTAGAAAAGTTTTCATTCTTAGAACCTGAAGTTAGAGAAAAAGGGGGAAACTTCCCACTGAAATTAACGTGTTAAAATAAATCCAAAAAGATATTGAAAATTAGGTCACTAACATGTTTAAGAAGTTATAACAAGACATGTTTCTAAAAATGTATTCTCTCCGTGTGCAGGACGACGTGGTGATGGGAACTCTGACGGTCCGAGAGAACTTCACCTTCTCAGCAGCACTTCGTCTCCCCACTAGTGTCTCTCTGAGTGAGAAGACTAAGAAGGTTAACACACTTATCAAGGAGCTGGGACTGACTCGAGTGGCAGACTCGAAGGTGAGACCAGGACCAGTGAAAGACCAGACAGTCACAGAAGAAACTGGTTGAATTTACAGTTGCTGCCATGTTGTAGTAGACAATTGTGGAGATGCTACATATTGCTAAGGTTAGCTTCTAGCTTTGACAGTTGTCAGTGAAAGCTTTTGTGTTTTTTCACCAGGTAGGTACTCAACTGATTCGAGGTATCTCCGGAGGGGAGAGGAAACGAACCAACATCGGCATGGAACTCCTCATTGATCCACCGGTGCTTTTTTTGGATGAACCCACAACCGGTCTCGACGCCAGCACCGCCAACTCAGTGCTCCTCCTGCTCAAGAGGTACGAGCATGTACTCTCACTTTTGTGAAACAGAAAGTTTTAGAAAAGAGTGTGAGAGAGTTTGATGGTAGATGTGAGAGAGTTTGATGGTAGATGTGAGAGAGTTTGATGGTAGATGTGAGAGAGTTTGATGGTAGGTGTGAGAGAGTTTGATAGTAGATGTGAGAGAGTTTGATAGTAGATGTGAGAGAGTTTGATAGTAGATGTGAGAGAGTTTAATGGTAGATGTGAGAGAGTTTGATGGTAGATGTGAGAGAGTTTGATGGTAGGTGTGAGAGAGTTTGATGTTAGGTGTGAGAGAGTTTGATGGTAGGTGTGAGAGAGTTTAATGGTAGATGTGAGAGAGTTTGATGGTAGGTGTGAGAGAGTTTGATGGTTGATGTGAGAGAGTTTGATGGTAGATGTAAGAGAGTTTAATGGTAGGTGTGAGAGAGTTTGATGGTAGGTGTGAGGGAGTTTGATGGTAGGTGTGAGAGAGTTTGATGGTAGGTGTGAGAGAGTTTGATGGTAGGTGTGAGAGAGTTTGGTAGATGTGAGAGAGTTTGGTAGATGTGAGAGAGTTTGATGGTAGATGTGAGAGAGTTTGATGGTAGGTGTAAGAGAGTTTGATGGTAGATGTGAGAGAGTTTGATGGTAGGCGTGAGAGAGTTTGATGGTAGATGTGAGAGAGTTTGATGGTAGACGTGAGAGAGTTTGATGGTAGATGTGAGAGAGTTTGATGGTAGACGTGAGAGAGTTTGATGGTAGACGTGAGAGAGTTTGATGGTAGATGTGAGAGAGTTTGATGGTAGACGTGAGAGAGTTTGATGGTAGATGTGAGAGAGTTTGATGGTAGACGTGAGAGAGTTTGATGGTAGATGTGAGAGAGTTTGATGGTAGACGTGAGAGAGTTTGATGGTAGATGTGAGAGAGTTTGATGGTAGATGTGAGAGAGTTTGATGGTAGACGTGAGAGAGTTTGATGGTAGACGTGAGAGAGTTTGATGGTAGATGTGAGAGAGTTTGATGGTAGATGTGAGAGAGTTTGATGATAGATGTGAGTGAGTTTGATAGTAGATGTGAGAGAGTTTGATGATAGATGTGAGTGAGTTTGATAGTAGATGTGAGAGAGTTTGAGAGTAGATAAGAGAGAGTTTGAGAGTAGATAAGAGAGAGTTTGATGGTAGATGTGAGAGAGTTTGATGGTAGACGTGAGAGAGTTTGATGGTAGATGTGAGAGAGTTTGATGGTAGACGTGAGAGAGTTTGATGGTAGATGTGAGAGAGTTTGATGGTAGACGTGAGAGAGTTTGATGGTAGACGTGAGAGAGTTTGATGGTAGATGTGAGAGAGTTTGATGGTAGACGTGAGAGAGTTTGATGGTAGACGTGAGAGAGTTTGATGGTAGACGTGAGAGAGTTTGATGGTAGATGTGAGTGAGTTTGATAGTAGATGTGAGAGAGTTTGATGATAGATGTGAGTGAGTTTGATAGTAGATAAGAGAGAGTTTGAGAGTAGATAAGAGAGAGTTTGATGGTAGATGTGAGAGAGTTTGATGGTAGATGTGAGAGAGTTTGATGGTAGATGTGAGTGAGTTTGATGGTAGATGTGAGAGAGTTTGATAGTAGATGTGTAGATACTGTACATGATCATTTGTGTGTCATGATTTGTAGGTCATGTGATTCCATGAAACACACAATGTTAACATGATAACTTGCCAAACAAACGAGTCACATGATACATAAAAGGTTCACATGACAAACGAATGATACACAAATGGTCTCATTATGCACATAAAGTTCTCATGACATACACAAGATCACATGATGCACACAAAGTTCACATGGAATAAATAAATCATCATGTGGCACACATAATGTACACTTGTTAAACATATATGATGAAAGAACAGATAAATGATCACATGACACACAAAACGTTCACATGACATGCATAAATAATGAAAGAACGTAGATTAAAGAAAGTGTCTAAGTTGTTTTTTTTCTCATCACAAGGATGGCGAGAAGTGGTCGAACAATCATTCTTTCCATTCATCAACCTCGATATTCAATCTACCGTCTGTTCGACAGCTTGACCTTGTTGGTCAGCGGCAAACAAGTAATGTGCTCCGAACTACCTAGAAGCCTTTGAGCAAAGCTTCCCTCTTTCACCATCAATGCCTTGTTACTCAGGTTTACCATGGCCCAGCTCAGGAAGCTCTGCAGTACTTCTCTGAAATTGGTAAGAAGCTTGAATCCAGGCAGAGTGGTGGAAAACATGATGGACTTGATTTTTCCCAGGATACACCTGTGAGCCACACAACAATCCTGCTGACTTCTTTCTTGATGTCATCAACGGGGACTCGACAGCCTTGACTGATGCAGACGAAGGTTTGTTTATCTTAAAAATAACGATTCAAACTAAAACAAGAGTCCCTCATGGTTTTTAATTTTTTCAACTTTCAACTAAGAAGACTGAGAAAGAAAGTGCTAGTGAGCACTTATTTTGAATTTTATTTTAGCATTTAAAAATTCAGACATAATCCAGACGACGATTACGACAAACTTAAAACATCGAGAATGCAACTTTGTTTTAGCAATATCAGACTGAATGTTTGTAGTTTCAGATCCAGACTCTGAGTCGTTCTCGTCCACCAAACAGAGGATCGAAGACAAGCTGGTGGAGGAGTTCAGAAGCAGTCTCTACAACAGACAGACCAGAGCAGAGATGCGTGAGTAGAAGCTGGACGCTGATGCTGACAATTTCACGTCAATCTTCTTCTCTTGTTGTAGAGGGAATCATCCAGGGGAAGGGGACGAGCACAGTGTCCTCCTCCAGGACCATCACATACAACACCAGTTTCCTCACCCAGTTTAAATGGGTCAATAAGAGGATGTTTCGCAACCTGATACTCAACCCCCAGACCTCTGTTGCACAAGTCAGTGTTCACGTCAAAACAATGATTCATTTTTATGGAAGTAAATCAGTGGAATCCAAATATTGAATGGTTGAAATTTAACATTACAAATAATTAACTAATTTTTATTGGAATTTTTTTTCTTCCAAGCATTGAATACATTTTTCAATAAAATAACTCGTAGTTTGATTGGCTGAAGGCTTGATCAAGTAGCTCAGTACTCTTTTGGTATTGTCTGGTGGCACTAAATACCAACATTTTTATATAAAATTAAAAAGTAAAGTAAGTAAATAAGATTATTATTAAAAATTAAAAAGCAATGGTTTAAAAAAAGAATAAATTCAGAAAATGTATTTTTCAATTATTGGAATTCATCCGTTTAATAAAGAAATTATTTAAAGAAATTATTTAAAAGAAACAAATAACAATTCAATAATAAAATTCAAAGTTTCATCATTTAAAATGAAAAGTTAAAAAATTCAATATTCTGATGGAACTGATATTGAATATTGTTTTGATTGTTTAAGCGCTTTGTGACCCTGGTCTGGAAAAGCGCTCTACAAATATAAATGACTTACTTACTTATATCTTTACAATTTCCGATAATCTGTCATCAATGTGTAAAAATGTTCGTCAGTGTCTTGGTAACTGCAGTATTATTTGAGGTTAATATTGTTTATGCACTTTTAACATCGAACACGGAAGCGGACAGGTTTTTTTTCCTCTTCCGTCACACCATCTAGTGGCCAATATGAGAAGCGCTAATAAGAAGATACTGACGAAAACACTTGAATTCTGAAGCTGTATTACTTAAATGAAAGTATGTTAACTGTGTCTGCAGCTCGCCGTGACTTTGTTCCTCGCTCTGGTAGTGGGAGCCATATTCTTCGATGTGCAGGACAACCAGAGCGGACTCCAGAACAGGTTTCATAGTCACTGTTAATTGATTGTCATAAACACCTGAATACATTGAAACTGGATCATGTTTAGCCAAGAGACACAAGAAATCCACAAGTTCACTGGGTTTTTACTTGGTAGGTATTGATGAAAAATAAATTACGATATAAAGCGTACTGTACATATTTATTTTAAATGTAATTGATATCTATTTAATAACTTGATTTTAAGCTCTGTTTATCAAATATATAAAGTATTAGAAAGCTTGCACCTGCTCATATTTCTAGTGAGTTAACAGTGACAGACAAACAATCAAAAGAGAAATACAATACCATTTAAAGTCACAAGTTGTCTTGAAATAGTGTATTCCTCCTTCCTATCATTATGTCCATGTATGTTTTCTGAATTGTCTTTTTTATAATCAACCACTTTTTCACGTTGTTATCTCAGGATGGGCACTCTTTTCTTCATCACGGTCAATCAGTGCTTCAGCTCGCTGTCTGCGGCCGAGCTTTTCATCACAGAGAGAAAACTCTTCATGTGAGTCGGTTGAATTTCACACACAACATGAAAATTAAAATATTAAAGTGTGACTTTGAGACTTGTTCAAGTCATATTTTCAATAAAACATAAAGCAACCCCTGAAAGCCTGATGACATTCATTGATATGAAAGTGATTTAACAAAATTCTGTAATGACCTTCATAAACACTGTCATCCCCTCATTGTCTGAAGTTTTGTTATTAAGTTGAACTAATATGCAAAAGATGAATTTCTGAGCATTGAAACTGGGAGACAATATCTACTCAAGAATATCTTTATTTTCTTTGGTCTTCTCTGCAGACACGAGTACATCAGTGGTTACTACAGACTGTCAGTCTACTTCCTGTCAAAGATTCTGTCTGACATCATCACACTGAGGACCATTCCTGCCATCGTCTTCAGCTGCGTGGCCTACTTTATGATCGGTCCGTGTTTGTTTTTAGAAATGAAAAATTAGTTTTTAAATATTGTCTAGGAAATCTCTGTCATCGTAGATCTATCAATCAATTCAATCTGGCATCTGTATGATTATTCCTAACGAGTATTGTGTTGATGGAAGGTTGTTTGGGTGCATGTGCAGGTCTGAAGCCAACAGTGGAGGCGTTCTTCCTCTTCATGTTCTCAGTCATGCTGGTGGCCTACACGGCGACCGCCATGGCTCTGGCTATATCCGCTGATCAGACAGTGGTGGCCATCGCCAATATCTTCATGACCATTTCCTGCGTCTTCATGATGGTTCGTGGATCGTAAACACGTCAGAAGTCTTTGCTATTTAAACATCTGTCTCCTCCTGCAGATCTTTGCAGGTTTGCTGGTGAACCTTCCCTCCATTGTCAACTGGTTGGCCTGGTTAAAATACTTGAGTATACCAAGATATGGACTGAGTGTATGTACAACGTCTTCTGCAACCTAATTCATTTTAGTAATAACAGGAATAAACTGAACACTAGTGACACCGCACAAAAATCTATGACACACATAAATGATAACATGAAGGATAATGTTCACATGACGCACATGATGTTCACATGACACACATGATGTTCACATGACGCACATGATGTTCACATGACACACATGATGTTCACATGACGCACATGATGTTCACATGACAGGTCGCTGATGATGACAGAGTGTTTGTGTTTGCAGGCTCTCCAGATAAATGAATTCACAGGGCTGAAATTTTGTCAAGGACTCGACAGCACCCCTCCTGGTCTTGTGTAAGGCAGCACTCACCTCTCATGTTGACTGTATTCTCTCTGGTAGATAATCCCAGAATAACTCTCTGCTCAGCTGCACAGGCGAGGAGTTCCTGGACCAGCAAGGCGTGGACTACTCAGCGTGGGGATTCTGGCAGAACCACTTAGCGCTCATAATTATGACCATCTGTTTCCTTACCATCGCCTACCTGAAGCTGCGCTTCATCAGGAAGTTCACATAGAGCTTCACCATCACTCTGGAGGAGGAATGTTCCTTTGATTTCACATACTGGGCTGATCGTTTCACACCTGTTGATGCTTTAACTAGAATTGTAATTGTGTTCACTTTTGAAATAAGAGTTTCTATATTTATTGATTTGTTTAAATAATAAAAAATTAAATTCTGTTTTTTTTACAAAGTTGTACCTGTTTTTTTTTTATATAAACAAACATTTTCATAAAAATAAATTATAAAACAGAAATATAAAATGAATGTTTCTTGATATCGTGATGCAGTTTTATATTTGGTGTTGTTATACATGAATCAAAGTATGAATATGCACATAAATGGACGCCACTTGCTGCCATGGAAACGATGGCTATTTGTCCGACCACAGAAATGTCACCTTCACTGGTGAAAGTTTTCAATCATGTCTTCTCATGACCGAATGATTGGCATATTTAAGACATAAAAGACTATTTTTTTGTCGACACATCTGGTCCTGAAACTATAATTTTTCCTTTTAAAAATATAAATATCCCTGAATATCCATATTTGGACATCCTTACTGAATCATGTCTGATGTTTTAGAGTCCTGGTTTAGACAAAAGTAGTTTTTCCTTTGATGAATCAACGTTAAATATTACGAAGATTATCTGGATCAACGGTGTTGCAACCCAGGAACTTTCTAGTCTAGACGTCTCTGCTTCTCCTCCCTCTTCTTTCATTTTCTCCTAGTTCTCCCTCAAGCGGTTGCCTTGAACTTTGCTACCATGTCCACAGTGTCGTACATCTCCTTCTTTATTTTCATCCTTCTCTCCAGGGAGCAAAGAGTTTCTTCAACTCTGGGTGAGTACCACATGTTTTTTTAACAGTAGTGATGAGAAGGAAAAAGCGTGTAAACAGACCTGAGGGTGGCGGACATAAGACTATTCACTCCTTGAAGGTGTCATCTTCATAAAATATTCAGCCATGCGTGAAAGATCCAATATCAGAGACGCCTTCACACAGCTGTGGGACCAGATTCAGAATTCAAAGGCACAGAAAACACATTTCCTTATATCCTCTTCTGTTACTACTTTTTACTACTAATGACACCGTTTTTTGAAGCCACATGTAATACTACTTTTAACACAACATGTAATGCCACTTGTAAAGCCAGATTTAATTTCTCTAGTAACACCAATTGTAATGAAATGCTCACACCACTTGTAAAGCCACATGTAACACCACATGTAATGCCACTTATAAAGCCACATGTAACGCCACATGTAATGCCACTTGTAAAGCCACATGTAACACCACATGTAATGCCACATGTAACACCACATGTAACATCACATATAATGCCACTTGTAAAGCCACATGTAACGCCACATATAACGCCACATATAATGCCACTTGTAAAGCCACATGTAACGCCACATATAATGCCACTTGTAAAGCCACATGTAACCGAACATTTAATGCCACTTGTAACGCCACATGTAACACCACATATAATTCCACTTGTAAAACCACATGTAACACCACATATAATGCCACTTGTAAAGCCACATGTAACACCACATATAATGCCACTTGTAAAGCCACATGTAACACCACATGTAATGCCACTTGTAACGCCACATGTAACACCACATGTAATGCCACATGTGAAGCCACATGTAAAGCCACATGTAACGCCACATATAATGCCACTTGTAACGCCACATATAATGCCACTTGTAACGCCACATGTAACACCACATATAATGCCACTTGTAACGCCATATGTAACGCCACATATAATGCCACTTGTAACGCCACATGTAACACCACATATAATGCCACTTGTAAAGCCACATGTAACGCCACATTGTATTATAAACAATGAAATGTTATGTGTTTTAAGTGATTTTGACTTTTTTTTTCACCAAACGCATTGATAAATTAGGTTTTGAGGTTCCAGAGATTGACGGCTCACCAGTGGAGGACTCCTGTCGGATTTTCCTGACTCCGCCTCCAGATGTTGCTGACAAGGGCATCACTCCGTCGATGATCACCAAGAAGGTATTTGATGCCTGATGATAAGATTCCACTGAAAAGTCCTCTTATTTATGCATCTCATATGTTCAGCCACTTTTTCACTTTTTCAGTCTTGTACATTGTACCATTTTCTACACAAATGAAAAGATGACTATTCTTTAAATTAGCAGTCACCAATTACTCCCTTTTAGCTATGGCAAATAAATATTACCCGCTTGAAATACTCTGAGTGATTTTTTCCGCTGGGGTGAACCTTGGCTGTATTTATGTTGAAGGTTGAAGGCAGAAGATCATGTAAACTATGACATAAACTACAACTTATCCAGAACACTGCTGCTTGTCTGCTCATCCAAACTTGGGGGGGTTGGTGAGGTACCAACCTCCTCAGTCTTGTTTTTTTTTAACCAGTTATTTGCATGTAAAACCCCTCAAAATATACATTATTATTATTAAACGAGCAACTATTTTATGAATAATTTATATATATAGTGTTTTTGTTTTAGGACTTTTATCCTCCCCTTTTTTCATTTTTGTGAGCATTTATAAAATGTAAAATCTGTTTTATATATTTTTTAATGTTCTTTAACATGAGATGTTTCTTTAATTGAAGGTTATAAAATACAATGAAATAATTATCTCAGCATATTCAGCTTGATTTTATACTTTTGGCTCCTTTATTCTTTTCCCTACAACTGCCACTGTATAAAATGCTTCTGAGTAAATTAAATTACCCATGTCTGCTCTTGAGACACAATGTCGCAAGAAATATCAGGATTTCAGAATATAAATAGAACACTGAAACCCAAAAAAACACTTTGCACAAATACAACATCTGAAGTATTTACGGCAAATTACGTCATCAGGGAGTTTGGATGAAATATCTACCATTAAACTAAAATCCTTTTCCAATGGCCACTGCAAACAAGAGACCCCTGATAAAAGTATCAATATAGATTTAAAAATATGAACAAATACAAAGTGGTCATTATGGACTCGGTTGCTGGGTAAACCACAGGAAGGAACACGTTTTGAACAAAAGATTTCTAATACTTTTTCTGCTTTTGCGCCTGCACATTAAATGATCATTTCTTTCCATCTTTGTCACTTTCCAGCAGGTTGTGACGACGCATCATCAGTCAAAAGTCCAGACCAAGCCGACAAAGCCTGAAGTTACGATGAAAACTCCTCCAGGCCTGAAGACGCCGCCTCCTGGACGACCGATCATCGATGTCCTACTCGAGTACCTGATGTCTAACAGCAAATCACTGAACAACAGGATGACCTCCAGCAGTGAGGAATTTGTATCTTATCCAATCAGACCAGACCAGAGATGGTTAAATGTCGCTTCTTCTCAGGACTCTAGTGACGAATGAAGAGCGTGACAGTCAACTTGACACACTTTGAAGTTGTTGTAATTACATTACAGAAGCACTTTGGATCATGTTTGTTTCACATTCTTTATTAACATTGGTTTCTGGCTGAGTTAGCATGAGTTACACAGACGACTGAGGCGACACACCAGGAACCGGTCCCTGCGCTGGTTCTAGAGGTTGATGGTCCTTTCTCACACTTCTGCTGTGTTTACCTAAACGACAGAAGGACCAATCACAGCGTCACTCACTCATATGTATGATGATGACACCTGGGTCTATCATCCAGGGGAAATGCACCAACCGTCTCTTCCTTGCACGTCTGGCAGCACCTTCACGTCTGGGAATTCAACGTCACAATTTATCTTGGGTTCATTTGGGCCACAGACGTCCGACGGTGAGAGTCGTTCGCAGGTGACACTCCTCTCCTTTAGCTGATGAGAGAAAACAATAATCCAACCTATTCATCACAAATGTGTCAACATAGATCTGGCATAGAACTTTCACCTGAGCTGGGTTTGAACCTGACAAATGGCTGGAGAGTGACTGGCGACTGGAAATGCCTCCTTGGCGCCTATTAAAGTGAGGGGGGGTCAAAAAGTCAGATGCAACTTCACTCAGTAGCACTGAGAAAGCATGTACCACTGCCAAGATGCTGATTTTATTTCAGCAAGAACAGCTTTAACAATTCAAAAATTGTCTTGACTTGGCGTTCAAATTTTCTCTGCAGTATTGCTACACAAGGCTCTGTATTCAGGAATCTTGAGGAATATTCTATTCATCTTAGTGCGCTTCATAATACAGTTTGCTTTATAGTCCAAAATAACCTCTCTTGGCGGAGATGGTAGAAACTAAAAGGTCCTCCGAGGCATGTAATTGTAAGAAAGGTAATTTCTGTTTGAAAACAGATTGCTAGCATTTAGCCACCAACTTCTAATAGGTATTTAAAAAGTTGGTATACTGTGGTCATATCATAACCTGCTTGTACTGTAGCACACGTCTAGCAGGGCACCAGTTTTCAAACATCTACCCAAGGGGACTTAAGGGAGACAAAGCTAGACTAGTGATCGCAATACTTGCAGTAGCTGTTTCAAGGATATATGGGGTGTGCTAACAGGTTTAGAAATAAAATGTTGTTGGTCTTTTATTACTAAAAAATCCTTTTAAGTGTGCCCAGTAGCCATGAAAGTCCATAACTACAGGCATGACACAGTTGACTCAATGTAGATCGCCTTAATTGATGGCCGACTAGGAAATCAAGATCATGTTTCGAATAAAATTGTTTTACTTCGAGAACTTCCTCCTTCAACACATATCTACCTATCTAAATGAAAGGCTTCCACAGCAGGAAATGAGAATTTTAAGAACGATTTGTGTTCTAATTGAAGAAAAATCACCTATTGTTGACAGTCCAAGATGGATGCCTGGAGGACAGATGAAGATGACGGCTGGAAGCTTGGTTTTGGTAAGTTACACCAGACATGGGTGGCATGATTAGAGCTGAGGATGGGGGCACAAGAAGAGGGGTGCCGGAGGGAGGAGCAGGAGGTGGAGGTGGTGAAAAAGTACAGTTTTTCCAAATATCACCCTCACAAAGAGTAATGTTGTCCATTTTTGAGCAAATAATTCCGGTTAAAGGTCTGAGATCTGAGTTGAAGGAAATTGAATCTAAAGTTTTTCTGAGTCCTGGATTGTTCTCCGCCTCGGAGTCAGCAAAACAACTTGGAATAAAAACCACAGTAGATCGTGTGTGACTTTTCAAAGCGCCAGATGATTTTAGGTGCCAGAGGAACGGTTCTGAGTTATCTGTTCCTTGAACAGTTACCTGACTTTCAGAAATTATACTCTCTGGATCTGATGCAGTTGTTTTTTTCTTGGCAGGAGTTTCTTCAAATGCAGATGGTCTAGGGTCTGTGCTGTGTAATGTTCTATTCTTAGACATGGAGATGTCTTTTTTATGACTTTCTAAAGGTCTTTTCGAGGTAGTGTCAGCCTTTGGTCCAGTCTTGAGGATCATATCCTTTGAAGAGTTAGGAACTAGTTGGGAACTCCAGGGTTTGACAGACCCGTCTCTCCACTCCCCAACCACTTTTGAGATTTTTGGGGTAAAATCTTTGGTATCAATTTCGAATTTCTGGTTTCCTTTTTTAGGCACCTCAATACTAACTTTAGAAAGCTGTGTTGGTGAATGGTCTGTGAGGAAACTCAAGGGGGTACTTCCTGTTTTGTTGGACACCTGGGCCACCGAGTTTTTCATCACAGGTTTTGGTGAAAATTGCTTTGTACAATCTGCAGCCATCATTTCATCCGTAGTCTTTGGGTTAGTCTGACTCTGCAAAGTATTCTTAGATTGTTTTGTAAAAGAAGTGAATATTTTATCCTTTGTACCATCGAAACGCCTGATTTCTTCAGCACTCGGACAAAATATTGTTGGTTGGTTGACGTTGGCTGCATGTTCTGGTGAAGAAAAGGAGGTCCAGTTGGATTTATCCTCTGTAACCATTTTCAAAATATTAGGCACATTTGTGTCTGAGGTATGATAGCTTGGCTGATGTTGGCTTGACTGCGTGTTTGTTGACCCTCCTGGATTGACTTCCATAGTGTTTTCTTTGGAAATTGAACCATCTGAACACTCTTTTGCTTCTATTTTCCCATCTCTATGATCTGCAGACTTCTCTGTTTTAGAGCTAGTATCGTTGACCTGGGGCTTTAAACCTTCCTTGAGAGAAAACTGAAATACCTTCGGTGGTTTCGACTGTTCTGTGTATTTTGTTGCCTTGTTTTTGACACTCATCTTTCCTATACTGTCTGTACTTTTGCTGCCTTTTGAAGGTTTCTTGCACACTGAGGGTTCTGAGCTGTTGCGCATGGTCTTAGACATCTTCGACTGTTTTTCTTTCGCTTTCTCCATCTTTTCTTCCAGTTTCATTTTCTCCTTGATATCGTCCGCCATTGTCCTGTCTTTGCCTTTCCAGCTTCTTTTGTCTTCTTCATCCACTCCTTGAATAGGTGTCTTTGCTATTTTGGGAAGGGTGGAGTTCTCTCTGTGTTCTTTCTGAATCTTGGCATTCAGTTCATCCACAAACCTGTTTCTCAGATGAAGGTCAGTTAAAAGACTTTACTTAAAGACACATATTTCAACCATAATTGTATTTCAATTACCTAATATGGAAAGAGTCATGGATCAACAAAGGATACTCGAGAAGTTTTGAACATTCAGCTCGTCTTTCTGGGTCCATCTGAAGGCAACCCTTAAGGCGTTCATAGAAACAAATAGTAATGATATTTATATCTTGAGGTAAAGTAGCAAATGTATTTCTCTACAATAGGATGGTCCGATTTGTGAATACCTGAGTTAGCTCCAGCACCATACTAGGAACTGCTGGGTATCGCTGTTCTAAAGACACCTTACTGAAACTTTCTGGCAGTTTTACGCCAGAAAATACCGGATTCCGATAGAAAAGTGTTTGGTGATGAGTTGTCAGGTTACCTGTGGTTAAACAACAAGGTGTTTGAGTCAACATTTAGATGTTATGGTAACATTTTTCTGAAGGTTCTCTGCATTATCCGCTCATTGACAAGACATTATAAAGCATTTATATGAGATAATTATGGGTCTTACAATTGTAGCACTGCAGCATTGCCTCCCTTTCTGCCCCCTTACAGTAAACAAAAAAAGCTTAAATGATGGAAATCATTTGAATATTTGGATAAGATGTATTTGCATTCGTATTTGCCGCCCTCATGTCCCCTTCCCTTTGTCTTAAAAGAGTTCCCCCCCTGAAGCCCTCTGATAAGTCAGTTTTGGACATGCCCATTTTTTCCCATCAATATTAGACATGCTTGAATTATCTGCCGCCTCTTCAGTCCCCTTACAATTGACAAAAGCAGCTTCTCCCTTAGTGTGCTATATATGTATGGTTTAAATTTAAATTTAATTTGGCAGTTTTCTGCCCCCACACCCCTCAAAACCTTTAAGAGAAGGTCCGTGGTCAACATGCTGATAATGCTTAATAATAACACAACGCAAATTTACTCAAGAATAGTCCGGAAGTGTTTCAAAGATAGACATCAAAAAAATAAAAGAACTCACCAAAGAACCCGACAATGTGGTATATTTGGTCAAGGTCGGAGTCTCCAGGAAACAGTGGCTGACCAGTTAACATTTCCATAAACAGGCAACCTAAAGCCCACACATCTACTGGTCTACATGAAAGCACACATTAACATCTTGAGCAGCAATCTGTAAATGTAATCCGACTTACTTCCCATACTTGGTATCTCCCACGAGGAGTTCCGGGGCTCTGTACCACCTGGTGGCCACGTACTCTGTGTAGACTCCGCCTTCTGCAGGTGACGCCATGGTGCGGGCAAAACCAAAATCACACAACTTGACCACACCTCCGTGTGAGATGAGGATGTTCTCTGGTTTGATGTCCCGATGGATAACCTGGGCGTATGAATATGGATCGGTAAAGGCCAGTAATGCCTAATGCTGACAACCTTACGTTCTGCTGGTGGCAAAAAGCGGTCGCCCTCAGAATCTGGTAAGAGTACTGGCGACTTGTGTTCAGGTCGAGGCCATTCGTGTTCTGCTCCAAATCATCAAGAAGGGTCCGCTCCACAAACTCAAACACCAGATACCAACGACGACGGCGCTTCCATACTTCCAGAAGGTTCACTAGGTTGTCATGACGAAGTTGCTATAAACATGGGAATAGTATATGAAAAAGATGTTTCTCAATAACTTATATTATAGCTCATCTTTTCATAAATGAAAATCCAACCCCTGCTGGGTTCATACTTGACCATAAATGATTCTGATACTGAGTATTTCTTTCATCAGAGGTAACGTTGCGTGACATGCTCGCAGTAATGTATCCAGTAGGAAACAGAAAAAGCTAATTGTTGTTTTTTTTAGATTCAATTCCTTTCATCTGCTGTCAATATGATCCACCTGTGCTTGTCTTGTGATTGACACTATTTGTACAAGGCATCTATCAGGTTTCAGACTGACCACTCCACACATCAATTGATTAACAGCTACCCGCAGCAGCTTGATCTCCCTCAGGGCGATCTTCTTCACCGCCTTGTCATTGTCTGAGTCCATGAACTTCTTGATGGCAACCAGACGACCTGATTCTCGATGGCGGCACTTTAGAACTGTGCCGTAGCTGCCTTCACCCACCAGGCCCAAAGACTCGTACCGCTCCATTAACCTAACGTCTGGAGACAACATGATATCACACACTTTTTTTAATTTTTTAAAACACACTTCTGGTTTTGGTCTATTATTAAATAAAATATGTAAATGTTTTTATTTTTTTCTACTTATATTTTTCTATTACTACATTCAGTGTCATCGATGGGGAATGAAAGTATCTCAGTGCCATCAAAAAAATAGATTGAATTCAATAATTTCTATATTGAAAGGTTAACTTTTATTTTATCGATTTCTACAATTAGTATATTGACAAGTTGAGTTTTTAATATATATATATATTTTTAATTACCATTTTCAAATTAATATTTTATTTACACAAAAATTTGAATATTCCGATAATTTAAAAATCAATTATGAGCACTATTAAACCAACATTATACAAAAATATATATTTGAAATATTGGAATTAGAATATATAATAACTCTTTTTGTAAAAGAAACATCTAACGTTAACTATTATACCAACATTTTTCAAATGACTACGAATTTAAAAAATATTGAATTATTAGTCTAATGGAAGAATTACTATAAAATAAAAGTAAATAATCATTCATTTTTTAAATATTCAACATTTTTTGTTCAATATAATAATAATCAAAATAATTATTTTTTTAATCAAAGCTTTAGCATTTGATATTCAATATTATGATGCCACAAATATGTGTGGGATTGCACATTAAACTGTACCAGGTTTAGTCAAAATCTAAGTGATAGCAAACGTGTTTTGCAATTCTTAATAAGATATTTAATATATCTGTAGTCACGTATGTATAGAATCAGTCAATATATGTCAATATGGTTGTAAGGACATTCATGTTTTTACATCTAACATTTAAATCAAATACTGTTGAAAAAACAAGCGTTCGCTAAATGTTTAATACAAGCGTTTGAACACATTTTTCTTCGATATTGTTGTTGATAAGTTAAAGTTAAAAGCTCACACTCACCTCACATTTGACGTCTTCCGTCTCCGTTATTGAGGTAAACACTGGAGTAACATTGTTTGTGTTACCTGAGACGTGTGTCGGTGTCGATATCTGTGTGTGCGTGTGTGTTGCTGTACTGACCACCAGACACGTTGCTATGGCAACCTCCCCTGCCGCGCAGGTCTATGACATCTTGTTTATCCCACATCATCGCAGGCTCCACTAGTTTACTAACAAAAGTTTAGTTTTCATCCTGAATGTTCAGAATATGTATTTGTACATTCACATTCTCGCCAACATATCGGCTTTGCTTACCTGTCAACATTTGTTTCCATTTTATTGACTTTCGTTAAACTACGAATACAAATCCTAAACATCATTTTAGAATATTTAATAATTAGATAATCATTTATCATTTATAATTGATTAATATCAAAATGATATGATATAAAAAATTTAAAAAAACCATTGCGGTTGGCTACGTTCCAAAACTCCGCGTCGACGTCGTTCGTGACGTCATAAACCCTCGCCAAACAAACAATGCTCCATGTGCAGGAGGCGTAAATAAAAGTTTATTTCACAAGTTTGAGATGTAGCTAATTCACATGAATAGGTCCACACCTAATGCCTTCTGATGAAAATTCAACCGGAACCGAAAAAAAGTTCTCGAAGTGTGTCGAAGAAGATAGAAAGTGCCGCGGAATTTAGGACGTTTTTAAAGGTCAGTGTCGATTAACGCTAGCGTTCATTGCATGCAATGGTGACCCAGAAGGCACAGTTGAGTTAAATGAACGTGTCTCAAAGGTGTCTGGGGCTAAATAAAGCAGTAGAGTCTCTTCATGATAAAAATCGCCGAGTTACGGGACCAGTTGTATCCTGGTATCATCGACCGCAGTCCAGTTCTAACAAGTGTAAACAGTGCTATTCCTTCAATATCAAATCATCCATTAGATTATTTTTAGAAGACATTCAAACGTTGATTGCTATGCTCGAAGTTTTATAATATATCAAAACAATAGAAACTATTATCATCAATGACTTGGTTGTTTTTCCATGATGAAAATAGTGTTTTTAAGAGTGACATGCTCGATTTTCAGAATGCTTTGCACCACAAGAAAGGTCAAGATGGAGGGAGATGTTGGAGAGGAAGAAGATGCAGAAGAGGAGAATACAAGAGACCAAGAAGGACAGAAAGAGGAAAAAGAAGACAAAGAAAATACGCATAATTCTGAAATACAACTGGACTTGAACATAGAAAATCAAAACATCTGCACCTCATCGCCCTCTTTCCTCTCCTCCATGTGTGGAGTTAGAGAAGATGTCACGGAGGAGGAAGAAGAGGGACAGGTTTCTCTCATCACCATTGAAGAAGAGTCGTGTCCGTCAGAGCCCTTTTGTTCGGTTCAACTACAACGGGCCAGTGAACTTCCCAAAGCAGAGGATGAGGAAAATAAAGAAGAGGAAAAGGAGGGGCCAGATGAAGTTGTGGAAGATGACGAGGAATCAGACGAGGAAGAGTCTCTATCCCCTTTGCAGGTAGGAGTTCTCATGTGATCATTTACTCTTTCTTTGGTTGCACTCCTCATCACAAACGTGTGTAAGTTTAACTTGCATTGTTCCCACATTTTAAAATATATGTAACGATGAACATCATAAAAAAATGTATGCTTACTGTAAATTACGTAATAAATCACATCCATCCTCAATAACAGGGTTGGGCAACTAAATTGACTATTGTAATGGGCCGCCAAGCCCAAAGAAAGAAGGGACTTAAAATGGCCTTAATGTTATGAGAAAACTGATTCCAGCAGCTGAACAATGAGTGAATCATTGCGTGACAGTGGCTAGGAAAAACTGAGCAGAACCAGACTTGGTGTCTGTGAGAAGGTGGATTGGGGGGGGGGGTGATGGAGAGTAAGTAAGAGTAAGGGAGGAAGAGTCCATGGAGGTTGCAGGAGAGAAATCTGGATCCGTTGACATGGTGGAGATCCTGGATCCAGAAACGGTTCTGAAGGTGGAGCCCTGGCGTTCCAGTAGAGAGAAAAGTGTGAGTTTAAACTGCACAGGGGATGAATATAATGCACAAAATAATGATACACAGAGAGAGAGAGCTCGGTGTCGAAAACTCCTCCTCCAACAATCTAAGCCTGTAGCAGCTAAGAAAAATATAATAATTTATCGAAAGGTAAACAATTTATATTAAAAAAGTTGTATCTATCTAGAGTAAAGTTTTAAGGTTACTCTTAAACATAGAGAGGGTGTCTGCCCTCATTTAATTTCTTTCGTTTTGCATGTGGGACATGTATAATCACACAAAGATGAAGAAAAAGAAAGAAACTAAAATTGAGTCCTACTTATTGATATTAAGGATATATCTTTTTAGCAATATGGATCACAATATAATAAATTGAGGATGGCACAGCAATAAAGACAGCAATTGTTAACTGTCTTCATGACCCTCTTTTTTTTTCATGAGCATTTGTTCCATCAGAGAGCAGAACTACCGACATTCATCATGAATATCAAACAAAAGCAAATAAAACATGTCATTAAAATTTAAAAGTTATGGTTGGCAGAATAAAGACTGCCACCATTTTATTTATTTTAAAATCCCATATCCATCACCACAACAAAGATCGTTTGAGATATACACAAACAAAGAGCGTTCAGTTAAAAAGTGTGATAATTTATTTTTTATTTTAAGACTGTAATTAAAAAGACGTGGTCAGCAGAGGGCGCTATTCACGTGTGTTGCTGTTTGACTGTGGTCAGACAACTTTCCTACAAGTCCTGACCAAAAGTAGCGTTTAATCTCTGCGGGAAGCCACAGATGTTCAGTCACATCAAAGTTTCATGCTTTCAAAGTTGCTATTGTAAGACTGAACCTTAAGGCATCTTTAATGGGAAAAGTAGTGGAAGCAGTGACCTCTTTAAGGAAGCCACGAGTCTGAAGAGACTGGATCACACAAGCCGGCTATTCAGAATACACACACAACTCTGGGAATTATTTTTTAATAACTTTTAGTGGACAAATGTTCAACAATTTTTGTCTTATTAAGTGTACATTTACATTATGTGTAGAGTGATTTGAGTTGTTGTTATTTAAGTTTTTTAACACATTTGGAAATGGCTGTCATAAGCTGTTTTGTTTTCACTACACAATGAAACCTTTCATCGTGATTTATGCCTTAAGGAGGTGCATCTGCAGAAGTGATGAAAAACATTTGTCATCTTCAAAAGTGAACATGGCCTTGAAATCACACTCATACAATGTCTGCTTGTGCAATGTGTAGATATTTTTTGTATTAGCTACACATGAGATTATTACGAAGCTTACTAGCTGATGTTTTTTATCCTTGAGCAGTAGCTCACCCATTTAAACATGCTATATCATTATCATTGGAGTTGCTTCAGAGCTGTTTGTGTCTGTTTTCCAATATTGTCACGCTCTCTTGTGAAGACGAATATAAAGGAATTTAACATGAGATGAAACCCTTTGAAGAAACTTAAATTCTAATAATGAAGCTTAATGCGTTGTGATTCCACCTATAGATGAATTTATGTTGCATGCATCTACAGGATCTTGTATGTTTTGTCTCTCAACATGCTGTTTGGCAGTTAAACATCTGTTATGATGACAGTTAGTGTTCTTTGTGTCAACATTATAGTTCAGTCTGACAACAGTGATTGTAACACTCAAGTACCAGTCGATGACATCAGCGTTTATTTGTCAGTCTGTGTGGCCTTCAGGTGCCATCGTGTCTCCCAGTTCCCTCTTGGTAAACAATCTAAATTCTAGCAGCTGCGGGCCACGGGGTTGCTGAGTGAGTCTTCTTCAGTGTCACATTGAAAAAACATTACCTTCATTTCATTTTCCCTTATAGCCTTTAGGCAAACTGATTGCAAGAAAATAAGAATAGTTTTATTGAAAGTACTACAAAATTAAAAAACAAGCAACTTCATTTTAGTTATTCCTATAAAAATGTCTCCCATTATCATTTTATTTATCAGTTAAAACGCACATAACAACATAAATGTAATAACAATTAAAAGGCAGTTATAGTAATGACAAACAATAATAAATAATAATAAAATAAATAGTTGTTTCCTTTCCAGTGTAAATCTTTGCCAGTCCCCGCAGAGATAGAAAAACGTAGAGCAGGTGATGGAGGAATGTGCTGCCCCACACATTTCTTACATTCTTTTGATGTATGTGAGCATCTCCAGGGGAAAAATGAGATATGAAGTCTGCTTCCTATATGGGAGCAGACAAAAACACATTTTGCTGCAGCAGTGATTCCCTTGGCATCGTATGGTGTCTCATAGCGGCTTGAGTAATCATTGTTGTTATTAGCTTGTGGTTTCTCAGATTGATAAGTAACTTTTTAGATTTTGTGTATTCAATTTTTATTTGGGAACATGCAAGGGAACCAGTGATACAACCTTTTTTTCCAATCGATAACAAACTTTTTATTTTTGACTGTTAGATGTGTAATGCAGATACTTTCAGAGAAAAGTTTATCCATTTAACCTCGTCAAGAATTTTACATCTGTTTATTTTTCTGCTATAAAAACCTTCTAAACAGACATTTCAGATTATGATGACAATCCAGGGAGGGAGAAAGAAGCAGTGTCATGTTGCGTTCTGGACAATATGAAAAAGAGAGTATAATGCCGTTACATTGGGTAAAAACTGAAATACTAATAGGCATGAGCTGCTTGGTGAAGGTCTTATGTTTCTATGTTTTAGTGCAATGAGTTGTTATGGAGCTTAAATAATAATCATTATAAATAAAGGAGGATTTGGACATCTATTCATTTGAGTAGGTTTTAGACTGTGTGAGAAAAACCCACAAAATCTAAGGGAGATCATAAGATATCCATAGATAAGGAACCTGAGTTTCAACCAAGGAGCTGTTTTCTTCTTCACGTCTTCTCTTGTTGTATAATTATTATTGGATGGATATTTTTGAACATGGTTTAAACTGGTCAATAGAAATCATGTAGTGTTAACACTAAATATCCCGTTTATTTATTGTCCTATTTTCTTTAAAATGTCCTTAAAATGTTTTTATTTAATTTTGCTATCTTAGAGCGTACCTCGGTTTGATGGAAACCTTAAGTATGAGCACTAATCTGATGAGCAGCAGCTCATAATCTAAATGCATTTTCCCCTCTGGATTACTTCCTAGTTGGAGATTAGTCTCACACACACAAAGGCCACAGAGTTCAATACCCAGTTAAGCGGTTTTATCTTGACTTCTAACCCTAAATGTGTGTGGAGTTGATTTGTTGACTGAGGCTTATAAGCACTCGATGAAATAAACGTGTGTGTGATAGACGCACACAATGGCACACGGGCTGGCTGTGAGGTCAGATGATTGGTGAGAATCCAGACACGGTGACGACTCTGGTATGTGAAAGCTGTCACTTCGGAGTGAGTTTATCCAGCGTAATGTTCCTAATGCTTCTTGATCTCCTGCTCCCACTCGTGATTTCCTGCTTGAACACGACACTTAACCATAACCAGGTTAACATGAAGGCTCGGGAATGGAACTAACTGATGATACTATAGGATCTGCTGTATCACTGATTCAAGCAAAAGAGATGGAGAAAGGAATGATTGATATTTTTGAGATGTAAATATTGGGATCCTGAAGAGCTTGGTCAGTTAAATCTCTCTGTCTTATTATATCGCATTAAAAATAAACAGCAGGGATTATGGTGGGGCAAAAACCTGGTTTTTGAAGGACCCTTGTTGTGTAGGTTCTTGCCACATTTAGAATACTGATCATGTTGTATCATGGAGCTCGTATGCAGCTGGGAATATGAAGACCAAATTACTTCAGAGAGTCAAATAATAATGATAATAAGAGTCAGTTGTTTTCAGATCAATGAGCTCATGAGAATATATTAGCGGAGACAAGCAGGAGGTGCTGGAAGCGACACGCATATGTGAAGCACTTCTGCGTAAGAGTGCATCTGTTCGGGCCAACTGTTGGCATCTGAAATTCAAATGCAATTGCTGCTAATTGAATATAATGCTCCTATAATTCCTGCTTCCGCATCAAATGAGCTTTTCGTGATGAGGAGCGAAAACACAGTCGGCACATAAAATAATTACCATCACATTTTAATTAAGCCTTTGTACAGTATAATTTAGTAGATATGAATAAGTATGATCATTTGGTTTAATTTCAATCTTGATTTTCTCCTATATAGTCTTACTGAAACTGTCAAGTGTCTTGAGATAACTTTGTTATGATTTTACACTTGAAGTAAAATTGAATTTAATCCATTATCTCTTAAAGGGTCCCCAACATGTACAATGATATACTTTGATCCTGAGCCAAACATCCCGTGGGCCTCATAAAATGACATGTTGGGCTGGATTTTGTCACCGGGCCATGTGTTTGACAAACGTGTTTCATGTTGTGTAGGTATAGAATAAGGCATATCAAAGTGGCACAAGAACAGCAATACCAGGACTAGCTAATACAATATTACAGGCCTTTTTTTTTCTGCAACTAAATTGTAAATTGTCTAAATTGTAACATCAAGTGTTTGTTTCGAGCTAATTAGGCAAAAAAAAAAAAAAAAATTGCCCAAAATATAACCTTTCACACTCCTAAAATCAAAATGTAAAGTATTTATTCTTTCTGTGCGGCTTGATTACAAAAGCCTAATATCCCGGTACTTATCCAAACTCAATACTGAAACTCTATATTTAAACTGGCATAAGATAAAGAGGAACATGGAAGAAGAGGGAACTCCTGCCAACCAACTGATTGATTTCTTATGTCTTATTTTGAGGGTGATCAGAAAATATGTGTTTGTTCCGAAAAGCATAAATATCATCACCACCACACAAATAAACTAACTATAGCTCATTCAGATTCTTGGCTGGGGAATCTAAACAACATCCTTTAGATGTGGATAAGGGACAGAACAAATTAGACTTATTCTTAACCCCTTTTGCTGTCCCTTTAAACCATGCATGATATTTGGGCATGTAAACTATGACTATATTAAAATTAATATTGAATACATGTTTGTCATAAAGATGGTGTTTGTTTAAATAATTGGCCGGACAGTTTTAAAAAAGATATTTGACACTCGTGTTGTGTTGATGTTTAAGTCAATTTGCCTGAACCTTCCATGGTTCATTTCCTGTATGACTCCATGTGTGTAGTGAGAGCAAGTCTTTCTTCTCATTGTCACATGTTTCTCTTTGGCTATGGAAAAAAGGGGTTTTCTCATAATAGAAACATCTGTAACCCAGTGAAAACATTTGTCCCACATGTGTGGAGGTGGTCTGGTCCAACTACAAAGACTGTGTTCTTCTCCATGAAACGTGGAAGCCTGTAGGCCGTTTGGGAACGGAAGTTTGTGCTGTGTGATATCCAGGCTGGTTGTAAACAAAAGGTTGCATCCGAACAGGATGGTTTCAAACATTTGTCATATAATTGCCATGCTTTGATCTATATCATGAATCGACTCATCTGGATATTGTCGATCTTTGACAACAGTGTGCAACTCAGGGGTGAGTTAGTCAAACTGGTATCAAGGAAAAATACTTTTTCAAGCTTGACAGTCAGTGGACAGTGAAAGTGGACTGTCCTGACTAGGCAGACACACCTAAACACACCCTCGCATCCCCTCTGTGTGGATGTCTGAGGTCACATTCCTGCATTCCAGTCGGTGGAGTTGTGATGGTCCTGCAGAGTCAGCACACGCACACGCACATGCACATGCACACGCGCACGCACACGCGCACGCACACGCGCACGCGCACGCACGCACACACACACACACACACACACACACACACACACACACACACACACACACACACACACACACACACACACCCACACACACACACGGACACACACGGACACACATGGACACACACAGACACATATTCTGGATCATTTTTTTCAAACTTTGTGTGAAATATTATTGTGCAACCCAGCCAGATCTCTTTTATGTGTGAGTATACTTGTGTACTGTGCTCTATCATCAGCCTAGAAGCTTCTTATAATAACAAAGTGTGAACACAGAAATAAATCCTGAGTCAAGAACAATCTGTTTAATTTGTGTTCCTGACACAGTTTTTTTATTTAATATATAAATTACACTTCAAAATGTACCTCTACTAATATGAAGTCGTCTCAAATAGTTTTTATGTATGGAATTTGTCACATTATTTACCATCTAACTGCTGTTTGGCTTTGTTGTGAGACTGTATGGAAAACAGCTAAAAAAAAACAAAAAACCTCCTTCTTCCATCACCGTTACTTCATTGTGGGTTGTTAAGTGCAATTTAACCAAAAACTTTCCTGCCGATTGAATCTCATGCTGAGCAGTTGTATTCCACCCTAAGATAACTTATAGTAACCAGACCAAAAAGCAATAGATTCCTGTTTAAACATGGTAAATGTTCGCACCACATCAGGACCTGCATTTCAAAGTCCCTCAAACATGCCAACTCATGCACAATAATCTGAATATATTTTGAAGCACAACAAACTTCTTTGGAAAAATGTTGTTGATATTCTTGGTTCAGAAACCATTTTCAGAAGTCTGGCACTGATATTGGAATGTCTTTCCCAAAACCGACCTTTACCAATGTCTAGATTTAAAGATATTTGTTAATTTCGGTGTGAATTAATGCATGTTAAAAGAAGGAGATGGACTTGCATGTGTCATATATGGTGATAAAATATTCAAACTTGTCCGAGTCCTAACTAGTCGCACAACATTTTTACAACTCATAACACCTGACAAAGCTTCCATGCAGGTACAGGTGATAAAAAAATATTTTATGGCTTCCAAATAACATGTAGAATGCTGTATTGGTGTGTCGCATTAAAGAAACCACTGAGCCAAAAGACAAAGCTTCCAAATACCCAATTAATCTATTATATATTCTTACATGTGAAAATAAGATTTGGGTTATTGATGTGAGTACAACTGCTTCTCCACTATAGGAAGGGTGGTATCTTGTCAGGGTGTCTTCTTCGTAAGGTGTTCAAGACATATCAGACTTGGAGAGCCCAAAGAACAGAATCAGAACAAGAGATTTTCTGTTAAGTAAACGGTATCAAAATTGATGTGTAGGTCATATCATCTTTAACAAAAATAAAACAACTCACAAAGCAAAGGTTATCGTTCTCCACAGTCTTTGTCACCATAGAAACTGTAACTAGCACTGATAGGAAGCGGTGGAAGAAAGATAAGGCTTGTTTGAATGTGCTGGTGTGTGTCCAGGACACAATGATCAACAGGTGTTTTATTCTGTTGTTATTCTGGTGTTATTCCCATCAACACACACTCTTGGTTTTTTACAGTGTGTAAGGCGACACTTTAAAAATGCCTGTAAAATTCGTAAAATCCGATTGGTCCCCAGCTCCATCGTCCTTTTCCTGACTTGTTCTGTTCTGTTGGTGTAAATTGATTTACGTTTCCCAAGAGGTTCCAGGTAGTTTGAAAAGAGACGCCTAACCCTGCAAGTCACGTCAGTTCCAGACTTGAAACTCTTCTTTGGTTTCAGACATCAGACAGCTCCAGCAGGAGCAGCTGCTGACCAAATCACACTTTTATAGCACTCATATATAATTAAGGAACACAGAACTAGGTTACAGGGTCAAAAGCCTGGTTTTCTTTTAGTTTTTACACATAGCCCCTGAAACTTAAAGCAAGTTATAAAACATTAACAGTATCTGAATTTAATTCAACAATATGTCTTCTGGCAATAGACCAATTGTAAGCTGTAAAGATCGGTGTTTCCTGCTGAAGCTTCTTCGTAATCTACACACACACACTACCCCAAAACAAGGTTGGACAATTTTGCATCATCATTTCAAGGATGGAGGGTTCAATTCCCTCTCACAATGATTGTTAGAGGGAACAAGCTCTGGACACTTTTAGTCCTAGAAAAACTGATAATATATAGATATAAACCTTTTTTTGCTATACATATCCTATTGCCAGAATCTTGACAATATACACACCCATAGTTCTGTAATTTCATTTGGATTTCTGGATTTTTAAAGGGTTCGCTCTTCACTTAGCTTCTTGTATAGCCTCCCCCGCTCCCCTTTTTCTCCATCTCCTCTTTCTTCTTCCCAGCGGTCACAGCACAAGACTGTCCACACCGAGTCTGGTTCTGCTCAAGGTATCTGTGTGGTAAAGGAAGTTTTTCCTCGCCACTGTTGCCTATTGTGATTCACTGGGACCTGTTTTTGCTTCTCTTATGACGTATTATTTAAACCATAGTGTCTTGAGATATGATTTGACACTTCAAATAAAATGGAAGTGTATTGAGATTGATGTTCTGTACAACCGACGTTGGCCCATAAGGGAAAAAAACGTATTACTTTGAGAATTTTCATTGCACTATTACTCTGCAAAACTTTATAGTAATCAGGAACCTGAACTATCAGAAAAGACTATCTGTAATGCACTAGAACAAATCTGAAAAATTAGGATCGCCTCCATCTCTGTCATGTTGAGGGTCCTCGTGTGTTGATCTCTTAAAATATCCAAAGGCCTGGCGAGATGTTGAAGTGAAATCTGGCAACCATTCAGTTTAAATCTTATTACAGTAATCTGTGTTGAACAGTTCCTCATGAAAAGGAAACCTGAAAGTTGAGGTACGCTGCCAGTGCTGTCAGACGTGTTATGTGATGCCTGACCTGGTCTATTGTTGAGCAACAAAGTGCACACTCATCAACATTGACATTATGGTGGTGTTGTTCTGTGGTTGTTTTACTGTTATCGGTTCCTCCATCTGTTGAGGCTCATCTTCCTCCTGCGGCATGACTCGCTCGCATGGATGAATCTCATCTCTCCCAAGAGAGCGGTCGCATCTTTGACAAACGCTGAGTGGATCGTTAAAATATACATGAGCTCTAAAGTCACTTACATCCCACCAACACCCTCGGCATCAATTATTGATCCGCCCGGCTTGTTTCTTCTTCGCACCTGTTGTTTGCTGCAGTGCACGTCTTTGACCGGTCCATTCAGGGTTTCCTCCTGTCAGCTTGTTTTAACCGCAGCATCTGATCTGATGACCCTTATGGAGGCTGGACTGAGCCGGTCTAAATCAGATTCAGGTGCTGCTACAGATGTGCGTCAACATGGATTAGGCTCAATGTGTACTGATGGTGGAGCACTAAGACTCTGCAGACGGTTGTTTTAGGTTATTCCTATATGTTATGATGTGTCATCAAGGGAATCTTTTCTTGCTAGTCTTAAGGGCAGTTTGTTGACATTAAGTTTCTCTTTGAAGACTGACCAAGCAGTTCAACATTCACAAAACTTTAAAAATTTAACATTTTGATAAATATGAACACAGAGATTTAAGCTTTTAGATTCAGAGATCTCGCTACGATCAAAGGCTAAAAGAATTAACAAGTAAGCAGAGAAGCATTGGAGAAATAAAGAGGCAGACTGAACAGTGTTTGGCTTTCTAAGGTCCATTGAAGGAATGTTTGAATCCTCTTTGTGAAAGCTTTCTTGTTTGCTTTTATTTACCAAGGAAGAGCATCGATTTAGACTTTAGAAAAATAACGCTTTAATTCATATTTGACTACAAAAAAAACTAAGTTGGATACCAAAATGTAAAATATTTGGCCCCAAAACTAATTTTAAGTTTCTTCAACGTTACACTGTTTTTAACCCACAACCTTTTAACCTTTTGACCATTCCTGACCATGAATTCATTTGCCAGTGCCTTTTCAAGTTAAAACAACTCTGATTGATTTCCAACACATCTTTGTTTATCATGATTTACATCTATAAGCCCAATCAGACTTAAGTAAGTTTTATTTATTTAGTAATATTTATTATTAATTATAGCTAAGTGTAGTTTAACAGTAGCAGGGCACTCGCTGTGATTTATTAGGAAATATAAAAAAATCTTCTTATTTTTACCAGGGAAAATAATACTTAATAACTAGTACTTGGATTAATTAGTTGTACAGTTCTAGCAAAACAAGCATTTTCATAATAATTTAATTCACAGGAATCAAATTGTCAACCAGATTAAGAACAGTTTCATACCCCCAGCAATAATAATGAGGAAAAGTTAGTTCACAATGTGATCCTGTCCCTGTTTTCAAGGGAGATGTTAAGTACTTCTACTTCTTTGTTTTGTCTTTTCTGTCATGTGTGATCTGTGGATTGGCTTATTGTATGCCTGTTGTTGTATCTTTTATAATGAGATGACTGAGTTCCTATTTGCGCAACAAATCTACCACCTGGTATTAATAAAGAAACCTTAAACGTTGACTTGAAATAGACAGAGGAGGAGTTCACACTGCATCCTTCTGAGAATCTAGTCGTAAGAAAATAGCCTTGATTTGAACAAAGTAGATCTCTCATGCTAGTAACTTATCAGCAACTTGTTTGGAGGTGGATGGAGCAGCCTCTGAAGGTGGCAGGCTGTTTTACACACAATTGCAACCAAAAGTGATAAATGAGCAAGTAAATGAGCAGGTACTGTACATTTTATTAAATAGTCTTAAAAACTTAAAAACATAGGTGTCTGAGAAGTTAAGGGTTCAATCCATGATTGTGCCATTGTGTCCTTGAGCAAGACACTCTAATCTGATTGCTCCTGATGGTTGAGCTGAAAATGAAAGAAAGCTTTATAAAATAATTTTACAATAATTAAAATATGTTTCAGAGGAGTGTTTGATTAATTTACACGGCTCTTACTAAAATATGTGCACTGGCTTTCTGACTGCAGCTCATAAACAATCATTTATTCTATGTCAAACTCACACACAAATATGAGTTGAAACCAATCTTCAACACATTTTTTTATGTCCCTCAGTCATTATTGATTCTTTACACGCTCACTAGCGCATCCAGCCACAACATATTCACACATGTTTTTGAAGATTGTGTCTTTGAAGTGCTCTGCTCTCATTGCAGAGTCTGACAGAAAAACAAGTGTGTGTTCTTGTGCACACGTTCAAAGATGGACGTTCACAGTCGACCTCGGCCCTCAGGCACGCTCTCACCACGCTCGGCCCAAGTCACCGTCTTCAAGTGTGGGAAAGAGTCAGCTGTTGTAATGCGTAGAACACACAGCAGTCTCAGGTTTTACAAGGCCTTCAGAGGGTAAAGACTGCGGGTTTGCATTCCCGAGGGACTGTTTGTAGATAAACGAGTAGAGAAAGAAAGGATAACAACAAACAGATAACATAACAAAACAATTCTTAACCTTCTTGAATCCACTTTTTATTTTGGAGGGTTGGAATAGATATATATGGTAAAAAAAAAAGTCAAGGGGCCTCATTTCTTAAGAGTGCATACACACATGAAACATGCAAACTTCATATGCATCAACAATCAAAAGAGGGTAATAAATGGATGGATTTCCCAACACTTCCCCTAATAGTCTCTCTAAATATGTGGTAATAATCGCATTTGTAAAATATAAATGTCAACACAGAAGCATGTCTTACATCTTAATATTTCTTTTGCACCATTTCTTGGTTCGAGTGTACGCCCGTTTTAAGTAGGAAATCCACATACTTCTTCGTACAGGGGGCCACAGGATCCAGATCTTTTTTGTGCTTCTCTAAACATTTAATTCTTAATTCTAATTATTTATGTATCATGTCATACAATTCAAATAAATAACCTACACTGATGATAATTCAAAAACTGTTAAGTGACCTAAAATATAGGATGAAGTAAATATTTATCTCAATCTCTATTTTTGTGCAGATGTTTCGGGTCTGTGCCTTTCGACCTGTTGATTGTGACGTCAGAGTTGGAATGGCTCACCGTGGATGGGAGTTTTTAATAGATGTGGTTTATTCATTGTGTTCTGAATCAATTATAGTCTTGGACCAGAAGCGCTTAATCTGTGAAGTTGAATTTGAAGAGGATGTATCAAAATAAAAGGAGACCAAAGGATGAGACCTAAGAGATGGTGACATTGAAGTGCCTCATGAATAACAACTCATGTCGGCTCATGTATATCAGTTTGTAATGCCAGTCAGGGGGCGCTAAAGCATGTGACAAATAATGAACAAACAAGAACTGCACACACTAGTATGTATTGGCCTTGTTTAATAGTTGACTCATTAGTTATTCTATACTTACCTCTGGCAAAAATGATGGAAATAAGTTTGAAACTTAGTAACATATTGATAGTCCTTTGGACCTCATTGTTTGTGTAACCTCTACTACATTCGGAGCGACCTTGTTTCCTCCTATCTAAGAAAACATTTGTCATCCAGTAGGTTGGGTCGCAAGAAATTTGATTATATGTTGTTCATCTGGCGAACATGTGCACACACGTGCCTGAATACCTGTGGTTAGGGTTCAATTGGCACTTTTACTGCAGCAACTCAGAAGTCAACAAACTTCATGCTTTGACTGGAACCAAGTATAGAACAGAATGCACTGTATGAGGGTTTAAAGAGGAACTAGTGAGTTGAAACTCAAGATCTATTATCTTTAGCTTTTAGATTATGTTTGAAAATAAATTGTGTTTCACTAAGAACTGAAACAAAGTCTCACAAAGACAATAAAAGACTATCTTATCTATTAAATATTGGGTTGTTTCAGCGTCAGCCTCAAATGCTATTTTTCTTGATATATGTGACTCTAACTCTAATCATTTCATTGACACTACTGTTCCTGCCACAACATATCTGTCCAAAGTCTTCCTTTAGAGATTTTCTGAGAACCATCCTCACAAGAACAATGACTCAGGCAGGTTGCAACATAGTTTTATTGACACAACTCAGTAACAGGACAGTTTCAAATGTTACATTATCCATCCAACGTTTCCCCCTCAGGAATTTTTAACTCTGAATATTTGGATTGGAATGTACTTTTCACTCCTGGATCTCAGACTAATATATCACTTAAGCTTTCTTTTACAATCTCATAAAGGACGTATGAATCGTTGCCATCAGTTTGATCGTTTCACAAAAATCACTGTCAACAGGAATTTTTCTGTGTTTCCCAACACATTATTGATCAGTCACCCAGAGTCGGATGTCACAAGAATCCACAGAAGTGGACTAACTCAGACCTCCATGCTAATGTGAGAAAAGATTGTTTGTGGCTTTCATCCACAGGTGTCAAAAAAACATGCACAGGTGAGACAGGTGGTGCCATGTTTTGACTCTCACAGAGGAGACTTGACCCTTGACCCTCTGTAAGCACTGACAATGTGCCAGCAGGGGTTTCACTTCTGATGACCCACGGGTCAATCAGCTGTGAGAAAGTGTGGACCTCTAATGACCCCCCCCCCCCCTGCTTGACTTCTGTGTGTGTGAAGTGCTCTTTTAAACAACAAATAACATTTAGTTAAGTATGTAAAATGCTGCAGTACCTTATGGGAGTTGCTGAATCAGTGTTGCTAGTGCTTGTTGTCATCGCAGAATCGGGGAAGCCTTCAATATCTGGTCTGCACATGTACGAGAGACAAGGCAAAATAAAGCAATTGCTTTAAAGCTGTACGGTTTGTCAATAAATGTTTTTCTTTGAAAAACAGATTGGTTTGCATGCTGCATGTCCTTATTTATAATGAGAAAGTGTCAAAGCAATAAGCAGCCATGACTTAAAAAATGAAATGCAGTAAACACATGACGAACAGCAGACCTTTAACTGTATTAGTATTTTCGTACATATTCACATACACATCTAGTAAAGAAATCCTAAATGTTTTCCTGGGACAGAGAACAGACTTAAGTGGACCGAATGGTTACTAAGACTAGTGGTAACTTTGGCTAACTGTACAATATTATATTTTTTATTTATTAATGTATTCATTCATGCTTTTGATGATGTACACAATAATAATCTTAATCCAAATTAATATTATTTTTAATTTGCATGATGTGAAAAGAAAAAAAACACTGTGGCTTCATTACAAATGTGTTTCCAAAGACAATGTGTCAAATGTATACATAATATAAATATGTAATACAACATACATTTATCCAAAACCTGAAATTTAACAGTAATTTGATGTTATGCAATTGTATGAATAAAACAAATCGCTACACTCCATGACACGTATATAAAAGTAGTATAAAAATGGTTTTCTAAAAGCATCTCTTAACCGACAATCACATTTTTTTTATTATTTATTGAAATACTTTTTTAAGTTTGCATGTGTAGTAGATTTAAAGAGATGGATGAAAGGCGATGGTCATTTGCTGTAAAATTGTCTTTTAGACAATCTCTCCCGCACATGCGCAGACCCGATCCTGCACACCAACTACTACTATTAATATAGTTGGAATTGTGTCATCCTTTCAACGTTTCATTCAGTTGCATTTGAAATAAATAAGGGCCGTGTTCGAGTGAAAACGTTAAACGTCCACGCCAGGGAGGTGGATCTCGACGCGACCATCAGGCTGAGGTGGCCCCTCGTCGCCTCCTCCTCCCGCGGCTCCTCCCCTCCTCCCGCCGCATTCCCCCTCTCTGCCTCCGCCAGACATGTCCGTGCGTGTTCCTCTGAGCTGCACTCGCTCTCACCCGTGGATGTCGTTCTCTCCGTCGCTTCCACGCACTCCTCGCTGACCGGGACGGTGCGTTAGACTGCGGACTCTCTCTCACCCTCTCGCCGCTGAACCTCTGGAGGTCTCTCTGGTCTCCACCTTCCCTCGGAACTCGCTCGCTCCCCGGGGGAGGAACCCAACCTGCCGGCGCAGCCATGGGCTTCTACGGCACCTTGAAGCTCATCTTCTACAAAGTGAGTACCGTGGGCTTGTTATTGGGTCAGACCAGATCCTCGAGACCTTTATTTAATCCTGACTTTACAAATCCTTCGATCGAGGGTTGATTGACGGGTGTCACGCGCGCGTCACCCGGATGACGAGGCGGTTTCCCTCTTGACAGTGGAGTGTCCCGGGAGCGCGCGCACGTGGTGGCGTGTGCCAGTGCGTGCGTGCGTGCACATGTCGGTGTGTACGTGCAACACTGCGGAACTGAACCACGGAGATGAAACCCCCACATCCACGACCAACCACTTGAATTATGGGTCCCCGATGTGAAGGTGCACGCGGAGCGCGTGACGCGCTGCTTAGAACGAGCCTCGCATGCAAATAAACTCGAACAGGATTTTTTATTTAAAATATAATCCCTATTTAGGTTATGGATGTTTGAATGCCTCACAAAAAGTAGTCGACTGGTTCTTTATTTAGATTTAAGAGCAAATCTTTTTGGTGATTTAAAATGGTGGGTGATTATCACAACCATTAGAGACATTAAAATGCAGGAAATCTGACAAAAGTAACTCAATATGTGCATCTTTATTTTAGGTTTATGTCAGAGTGACACTGAAATACTTATTTTTCTGATAAAGATCCATCACTGGATCTTTCGTGGATATCCCTTGAGAGAGGAGAAGAAGGAACACATCCTTCCCCCACTTCCAACCCTGTGTGTGTGTGTGCGCGTGCACGTTTGTGTGTCCAGGCCCGGCCTGAGAGTGAAACGACAGGAGATGCAAACACAATCGGTGGTAGTGTTTTTATTTCCGCCTCTGCCACCAGCTTTTTAGTATCTTCCTCATAGATCCTGCAGCCCAACAGGTGAATCGTGATCCGACTGGTGATTCATTTGAAGATGGTGTTCGGTGCAAATTTTAACACACATTAGCGCAACATTTATTTGACATTGACTCGCCTAGCTGGACTACATTCACTGTTGGTATTTATCTGGAGTAGACCCTTCAAGTTCAAATAGAGATATCACTAGATTATTTAGGATGACGTGTCTTTCTGAAGAGAACATGTGCAAGTTGGTGTTTCTATAGTTCCATAAAAAGAGTGTCAACCTCTAAATGGAATGGTAAATACTTTTATCTTGTTGATATTTGTGGTTTGATATCCAAAGAAGGCATCCTTTATTTCTGAAATGACTGTGGCATATTATTCCTTTTCAAAGTGAGCTTAAGGACAACTATCAAAAGCTTAAGATAAATCAAAAGGAAACCCATTTTATTCATTTGTTTTTCTTTTGTCTCTGCTCTCTATCTTCTATTCAGCCGTGCTAAATTCTATTTGAGATTTATTTTTTGGCTTCAACAAAAATTACAAAAGCGCGACATCTGTTGACAGAATCCATCAACACAATACCCCACAATGAAAAGCAGATTATCAATTCCTCTCTAAAGCCCTGCTTTTTATTGTGACTCTGCGGCATGAGTCAAATTCTCAGCCTGTTGCCAGATGTGCGGCGGCAAGAGTCGGCTTTGGGTATATATCGCTGACTTGTTGTTTAAGCGACACCATGAGGGTTTTTTAAGGTGTAGGATGCATGGAGGAAGGAGCTGCTGACTGGCACATCTCAGCCGCGTGTGTGCGTGTGCGTGTGCGTGTGCGTGTGTGTGTGTGTGTTCTATTTTGGACCAGTGCTGCACAGGCGACATTCCTCTGATTTTCTGCATTCCTGCTTTCATTCACTGACACCAGGGAAAGAGATGGAAGCTGATTCAGAATTCTGGCTCGATTGTCTGTGAACCAGTGTTCCTTTTTTATTTTTTTTTATTTTTTAAGCCTCATTACTCCACCATGTGCCACACTAAACATCATTTATATTTCTATCAATTGACATAAATTATTCTACATAAACCTTGTTTAGAAAACCATTTATTTTATGATTAGAATCAGAAAAAATGTATCTTGTGATGTGTTACATTTCAGAAATTTAGAACAATTTAAGGTGAAGTGGCTCATGCTTCGATCAAGAACTGGTTATATGTACACAATAGTATATACTGTATAACTAGGAAAGTCATTCAAAACTGGACTGTTTTGTTAAAAATATTTCTTACAGCCACAGACAATGCGGTGCATCTTAAACTTTTGAATTAAAGTTTCATTTCATACCAGCATTCACTTTTGTTCTTGTTGACAACTTACCAAGATTTGAGTCTTCTTCTTTCAGCCACATTGCAATTGAAGGATTGTATGGGAGTTTATCATGCCAAATGATTGCTTTAAAGTTGGATCAAGTACCTCAGTACTTCTTTGGTATTGTCTGGTGGCACTAATATACCATTTTAATGTAACCAACATTTTGAATGTAATAAATCAATCAATTAAAAAGATATCTATTTATTAATTTGTTTTTATTTATTGAAATATTTGTATAAATAATCATTTTGAAATGGTTGATTAAAAATAAAATAAATATAGGATTCAATATTACAAATTCAAGCTTTCAATATACAAACTATTTAAAATGCTAAGTTCAATATTGTGGTGGCACTGATATATCTCTCTATAGGATTGCAACAACCTTGAAATGATTTGTGATCATTTCTATGTTATTCTTAGCTTAACTTGTCTTTGGTTTTCTCTGTGGTGCCACTAGATGAAGAGGAAGTTAGACCACGGTCCAGATGGGCGTCCATTTCCCTCTGGAAAGAAGCACTGCAAAGGCAGCGGATACATCAGGTGAGTGTTGTCTCCATGTTGATGCTTTTCACACATGTATCTTCTTAAACTGTTGTAACAGTTTGATTATAAACTCTCATGTCACCGATTTAAAGACTGAGTCAGAATATAAACTATAACCAATGTTTTCCGTAGTCCCTCCAGTCTGGTCCAGGCCACTCCCACAACTTTTGGTGAACTACGGCTTGATAACGGACATTCAGCTCAACGCCGGCGCGTGGCCTCTGGTCCGCCTCCTTCAGGCCTGCAAGACTGGCTTCATACCTTCCAGGTGAGCAACCATACCATGACAAGTCGGTGCTCAGAGGGGACAAGGTGTTGGCGAGGCTTTCTCAACAGTCATCTTGGGCTGAAGCCTGTTCACTTATGTTTGTCATTTCCTCGAAGTCGCCAAGATTGGTCACTCACAGCAGCATTGAGATTGTGAAAGCCTTTTTTCCTTTGAGACCTTTCTAAAAAAGTGTTTTAAGAAGTACTTAATACTTGAGGGTTCATTTCTTGTGAATTGGCTATGAATCTGTCGGCAATGAGTCTGCTTTAGTCGCTAAAGGAGACTTAAACAAAGTTATACCTGTGTGACATACAAAATAATGAGTATATAAAGACTCAATAATCTAGTGCAGAAGAGGCTCGTGAACCTACTGTACAATTGTCTCTGGGTTTTTTTAAAACAATTATTATAAAACGGATAGATTATTGAATGATTGAATTTAGTTGTTGAAACGTTGACATTTTTTGTTAAAAAATAAAGAAATGTACACATCATTTTGCAGCCCTTAAATATACGAAGCTTCTGCCGATAATGTGACATCGTCTGCTGTCTCATCATTGGCTTGCTACTCATTTGTTATTGTCTGATGGCACGATTATACAAATGGTTTTATATTCATTGAATAAAAGATATGTTTTGTTGAATTATTGTGACACGGTTTAAATTATAATAATGGCTATAGTTCAGTGATTAAATTAAAAAAATACATTATTAAAAAATCGTATTCAATGCCTAAAAAACTAAAACAAAGTGTCAACATTTACAATGTTAAATTACAAATCAAATACCGTTTTAATGGTGGCATAATTTTCGGGGCCTGTCCTTAAGGTAAGGCAAAAGTAAAATGGCATGAGTAAAATAAAAAACGTGTAGTGCACATAATATGCATCTTTGCATAATGCTGAGTCAGCTGGATCCCTGGGCTGGGTTCTCTGAGAAGATATAGATGGATGGATGGATCGAAGGATGGATGGATATACATGACAAAATGAGCATCTCTGACATCATCACATTAGTAAACTGACACACAAGACTGTGGTCTATCTAATATAAAACTGTGGTATCCCTTTTCCCTCTAAAAAAGTCCTTCTACCACATGTTTCCATGGCAATGATATTCCAGCATAAGTATAAGTTCGAACATGTGCTATTGAGTTGGACACACAAACTGGCAGCAGGCTATATTTAGCTGAGTGATAATGGAGCAGTAAGATATTAACAATATAAGCGCCAACATGAGCTCTGCTCACATAAGCTGGTGCTGTAAAAAGCAAGCGTTCTTCCTGAGGATGGTTTCAAGTGGGATCTGTCGCTGCACAGAGTGGTAGAGAAGCATGTCCTCCTGGCTTTGCGCATGGAACTAATTACAGAACTGAGGTAAACAAATAAAAAAATCACAGGGATGGTTTGAAGCTCCTTAGTGGTAAAATATCAACACACTTAAATATCGCAATCTTTTTTTAATGATACATTATCAATATTCCACTTCCTTTCGCTGGATGGCAACAGTTAATACTTGCTTAGCAGCTAAAGGAACAGTCAAGATCCTGCAAGATCCCGGCATTGATTGAAGAAGTGGGATGCAGTCAAAAACGTTTAGAAATATTTTAGGTTCAATACAAATGAAAACAGTTGCGACTTAGTCAATAGTCATGTAGTCTGCAACACCATAGTCAAGAACTCAAACAAAACTACAAATGTATCCTTGTTCGCACAATGCTGAGATATACAGTATATCACAATGTGTCGTGTTGTTGAACCTGTTCCGTCATACATATGGTATCACAAGATTTCTTTCAGTACATATCCGTACTTCAGGGGAAGCCAGAGACGTAAAAACGTGTGAGTTGAGTCCTATCTTCTCCTCAGACCTGGAGTGCACCCGAGAGGCTGTTGGCCCTGGATGAGCTGATTGACAGCTGTGAAACCAGCCAGGTGAAGCACATGATGCAGGTTATCGAGCCCCAGTTCCAGAGGGACTTCATATCCCTGCTCCCCAAAGAGGTAGACTTGGATCTTGAACAACAACACAAGTGTATATATTCACCACATATGTATGTTTGTTTTGTGCTGGTAGCTGGCGCTGTACGTTCTGACCTTCCTGGCTCCCCGAGACCTGCTGCAGGCAGCTCAGACCTGCAGGTACTGGAGGATCCTGGCCGAGGACAACCTCCTGTGGAGAGAGAAGTGTCGAGAAGAAGGTAATCCTTTGCACAGTTTAATTTCTATCTTACGGTTTTGCTGAATAACAGCGAGGTTTGGTGTTAACGATAAAAAGCGGCTTTATTGGAGGCGTTTTTTATTATTCATTAACTGCTCGTGAATATAAAAAGCTCATTAAACAGCAGGAGGCCTGATCGTGACTGACTTCAGACTGGAGCTGTTAGGGTTACATTTTTACTGGTGCTCTAAGGCTTTTGTTTTGGTGCAGTTTGAGGGATTATTTCATGATGTTTGGCTTCTGTCTCTCCTCTACTAAAATCATCATGAAGTACACATTCTGCTCACACACGATCCTCGCCGGCATCTGAGGCTGACTCAGGGGGGCGGGGGGGACATTTCTAAAAGAGTAAGACGTCTGGATGACGGTGTTCTCTGTCTCGACATGCAAATCCTGTCTCCTCGCGTCCATGCAGCGCAATGCAGTGTTGTTCCTTCTCTCTGGGCATCAAGCCAGTCAGCCAGGATTCACTGCCAGCACTCTGCGCTCATACCAATGAGGCTAGCTAACATTAGCACCTCGCCACAGCCATACTAATGATTGCCAGTTAACTGCAGCTCAACGGCGCCAGCCATCAGACTCATTTGTAGTTGCTGCTGTCGGGCCGGTGGGGCAATGACATGATCGACCAATGACTGAGCGATTGCTGTGGTCACCAACGGTCAGCTGATAGAGGCCAACATGCTAATGAATCCTGTACCGGTGCTCCATCACACACTCATTGTGTGTGGACTTCTTTTAGTCAAACTAGCTGTGAACATATGGTAGTATAATGGAGGCATCATATATATAGAATGATTGAATTAAAAAAATGTTAATGTTATATTGAATGTTGTTGTTTTTTTTAATTATCCAATACCTCCTCAGGTATATCCGAGTGTCCCTCACTTCGTCGCAGGAAGTGCTCCAGGCAGGGTTTGTTTGTCAGCCCGTGGAAGTCGACCTTCATCAGGCAACATCGTATTGAGAACAACTGGAGGAAAGGGGGTGCTCAGGAGCCCATGGTACTGACCCCCACCACAACACACCCTTCTTTCATATTTATGTATGAACGACCTTTGACTCTCCTCTGCTGTACAGGTGCTGAAAGGACACGACGATCATGTGATCACTTGTCTTCAGTTCAGCGGTGACCTGATTGTTAGCGGCTCTGATGACAATACACTTAAAGTGTGGTCGGCCATAACTGGACAGGTGAGCTTATGTGTGTGTGTGTGTGTTTGCTGAAGGTTTAAGTATATCTGTGCCTTCAGAATACTGAATGATTGAATTTAAAAGGTTTTAAGAATTACATTATTTTAATTAATAATAAGATTAAATTGTTTCTCTGTTGAAAGGTTCAATTAGTTTTTTCCATAATCAAATTCAATAATTTTTATTTAGAAAATGTGAATTTGTTTTATTCTTTTAATAATTGAATTAGAAAATTCTAAAAAAAAAAATTATTTTATACACATGGTTTGACATTCTAATTGATTCATAATCAAAAAATGCATTTTCTAAATTTAATATTCTTTTGTAGCATTTTAAATTGAATATAGCGATTTTGATATCATACTCAAGAACATTCAAAAAATGTATTTAAAGTATTTAAAAGTAATTAATGAATTCAAAGATTCAATAAAACAAATGTAATCTTTCAAATATAGAAATTACTGATTATTTAAAAAGAAATTCTATAATAAAAGAAAAACAACTAAACATTTGAATTTTTTGAAGTTTTATCAACTGAAATATTAGATTGAACATGTCATTTTCGGATGTGACTGATATACTTCCATAAATATCATGTTGATTATATAATTAGTGACTTTATCCTTCTTCAGGCAACTTCCAATTGTTGTTCTTTCTTGATGTTTTTCTGGCATAGAACCATGAGAATGGACACCCAGTGTTAGTGGATCTCTGGTTTTGTTCGTCAGCCTCGTAGCGAGTCAGTTGGTCCGGCTGTGTGCGCAGTCACCTCTCCTCTTGTCCTTCCTGTCAGTCTTGATCAAACACAGGCGGCCTTGTTTAGTTTCGGTTGAACATTCTTTTTACAGACACGCCCACGTTTCACCACCGTCAAGACCTGCCTGTCACTTTCCCCGGAGGCGACGTGTGTCATACAGCTAGAAAGATTGCCATTACAGTACACGCACACGCACACGCACGCACACGCACACGCACACGCACACGCACACGCACACACACAGACACGCATTGCCTCAAGTCAACTGGTTTGGGGATTGCCAACACAATTTCTCCGCATCACCCACGACAACAGTGCTTTCTAGAGAAAACTGTAATTTAATTGTGTACCTATTACATGGCAGTTAAGTCCAACAAATATTGACTCAACGTCACTTTTCTCTCACACAGACACACACACAGTCTTTATTTTGATGTTAACTGTGACTTAAACTTAAGAGTCTAAAATATGATAAGCAAAAAAATGTGGCACCAAGCTGCGATTATAAGTATTACACTATGGGAAGACAAAAATGAAAAGTTTTCATCTGAGAAAGTCTGTTTTGTTTTCCTTTTATCAAAGAAAATGTATAATTGTTTTTAATTGCTTTTTTAACTTAAACGCAGGTAAACCTGGCACTGTTTTTCAGTTTTGCATCTTACACATGGGAGTGTGGCTGTAGTATGATAGTGAGCCCATCTCGATGAATCATCAGAACTGCCGTGATGACTCATGTCCTCCATCTTGCTGCCTTTCCCTCAGTGTCTGCGCACGATGACGGGTCACACGGGGGGAGTCTGGTGCAGTCAAATGACGGGCAACACGGTGATCAGTGGCTCCACCGACAGGACGCTGCGGGTGTGGAACGCAGAGAGCGGAGAGTGTGTCCACACACTGTACGGACACACGTCCACCGTGCGCTGCATGCATCTCCATGGCAACAGGTAGCACCCGATCACCAGCCCAGTGATGTCACACCCTCTTCATGTCTGAAGACAGTCTTCATATAGGACACGTTCATGTGTTTCTGCTGTCATGAAACCTGCTGTTTGTGTTGCAGGGTGGTGTCTGGCTCTCGGGACACAACGTTGCGTGTTTGGGACGTTACAACAGGACGCTGTGAGCACGTCCTCACCGGCCACTTGGGGGCAGTGCGCTGTGTTCAGTTCAATGGCCATCGCGTGGTCTCGGGGGGCTACGACTACAGGGTGAAGGTGTGGGACCCTGAGACAGAGACGTGTCTGCACACCCTGCAGGGTCACACCAACAGAGTGTACTCTCTGCAGGTACAAAATGTTTTTAAATATTTTAAATCACTATATTGAAAGATTGAAACTTATTTTTAATAATTGAAGACTAAATATTTTCATTTTAAAATGTGTACTCTTTTAAGATATGTATAATTGATGGTATGGTAATAGTGTCACCATGATGGCAAACATTTGATCGGTAGTTCAGTACTTTTGGTAATGTCGGGTGGCAATCGAATTTAAAAAGCTACAAATAAAATATCTCAATTCAAAAATATATTTTTGCATTATTGGAATTAGAATATCAACCTCTATGTGTAAGAATTATTCAATTCAAATAATTTAATTACATTTTTTTTAAACACATTGAAAGTTTGACTATAGAAAGTATTGAATTCAATCTTAAAAGAAGGATAATACAACCTTCAAATATATACATTAATAAATTAAATAATTAGAAAATAAATAAATGCTTAATAACACAACATTTAAGTAAAGAAAGAAGAAAATAAAGACATTTTAAATTCCATTAAATTCAACCATTCACTATTCTGATTGGCGCTGATATACTTAAATAGATTCAGTATCATTTTTATTTGATGTTTAAAATAAACTTCTCTTTCAATGTTGTAGTTTGATGGCGTCTACGTGGTGAGCGGCTCTCTGGACACGTCCATCAGGGTCTGGGATGCAGAGACGGGTGCGTTGTTTGCCCTGTTGATGGTAATCAGAAATGAAAACGAACAACTCTGCTTATTTTTCTGGTGCTTTCTCAGGCGCATGTGTTCACACGCTGACGGGCCACCAATCCCTGACCAGCGGCATGGAGCTGCGGGATAACATCCTCGTATCGGGAAACGCCGACTCTACGGTGCGAGTGTGGGACGTCCGGACAGGACAATGTCTACACACACTGCAAGGTGAGACCAAACAGAGATGATGGGGAAGACAGTGTGCACAGCATGAAGGTGTGCGTGCGTGCGTGCGTCAGCACTGTCTACATGGGTTTTAAATTTAATAATCTCAATCTCGTGGATGAATAAATATAAGACACAAAGAAGTAATTTAAATAGTTATTTATTATGTCTTTACATTATATTATTGGCTCTTATTGTAAAATGAACAGTACACTATAGCCTAAAATAAATAAATTGATCTGAATTGGTGTTTGAAAATGCCTTTAAGGTGTTTTATCTGAAAAAAGAAAACACTAAAGTGTTCATCATGTTATTGCTTCCAATTTGGATTATTTCAAAAATGTATTTAAGGAAACCAAAATAAATAATTGTATTCATTCATTGTTATATTGAAAGGTTAAATGTGTTTTTGTTATTCAATTTTTTATCTTGAATTAATAATTTCTTTCTTTTTACTTTCCAATGTAGAAATCATTGAATTCATTTTTTTAAATAAGTAATGAAGCATTTCTTAAAGAAAAGTCAACATAACATCTCTCAACCAAATCTTTTTGTATAAAACCATTTTGTTTTTCTAATTGTGATCACTTGATTTTTAAAGATGCAACCATTGATAACTTGTCACCCCCCACCCACCCCCCAGGTCCCTTCAAGCACCAGTCAGCAGTGACGTGCCTTCAGTTCTGCAGAGGTCTGGTTCTGTCCAGCTCAGACGATGGCACCGTCAAGCTGTGGGACTTGCGCACTGGAGCTTACCTACGAGACGTGGTGGCTCTGCAGAGTCGGGGATCAGGTAGAACAAAAGATCACATCATCCTTAAGCAAGGCCAAATGTGACCCTTTAACTGTTTTTATGTGGCCCTCTTGAGGTCAAAGATCATGTAGAAACTATTTTATTTCGTGTTGATTTCCATGATACACTACTAGTCTGTAAGTATGACTGTAGGGTTTTTGTTCCTCAGCTATTGTCATTTTTGCAAAATTTAAGAAAATGTTTCAAATAGTTATTTTATATCCGATTTTAAAATGGTTATATAAAATACAATAAAATAATAAGTTAGAGTGATAAGTATAAATCCAAGCTAATATGCTTGACGGCCCCTTTCTTAAAGTGGCCTTTTGAGAAATGTAATTGCTAAACGGGTTCTGTAAGTAGCGATGTGTAAACATATTTCTGGTCTGCAGGGGGTGTCGTTTGGCGCTTTAAAGCCTCCGACACGCGGCTGGTGTGTGCTGTGGGCAGCAGGAACGGGACGGAGGAAACCAAACTGCTGGTGTTGGACTTTGAAGTGGAGGTCAAGAAGAGGGAGGTGGACTAACGAAAAGGGATGTGATTTCATCAAAGAGACGATACTGGACTCTTGCATCTTCAATTCAAACGTTTCCGACAGTCAACACAGAATGTCAGACTCTCGTCCTGATAGGTCGGCTTCAGCAGCGTGGCCGACACAATCGGGACGATCTCCAACGACCATATATGAATGTTTGATTGGCAGAATCACAGCTGGTCCCATGGCAACGTGGGCCATCGACTAATGCTAATGCGAGAAGAACTTGCATCGCTGCTAACCAGGAGGTTAAATCTACCAAAATCTACCACATGTTTACGGACAGTGAAACCAGGAAGAGCAGTGTGGACAGAAACTGAACCTCAGTCAGTATTTTTGCAGCTTCCAGCATCATTTCACTTCTCTGTTGCCTTTCAGTGTGTTTCCTGCTGCACAGTAATATGCTCAGTGCCATCGTTGATTCTTGGAGCCTTGAGTCTGCAGACGACGACATTCCAGCTTTACTTTTACACTTTGTAAACATCCCCCTAATGCTGCTTTTTTATATATATTATTTGGTAGTTGTTACTAATGTTGTTGTTGGGTGATCCAGATCTTCTCTCCGATAACTCCCCAGCATACTCTTAATACCTAGATAAATATTTTAAAACTAACACCCCTGAACAGACGTTTATCTGATGAGCTTTAGTTGCTAGGCAACACCTCCAGCCAGTAAGCTGAGATTCAAGATATATTTCTCCCCTAGAAACAAGTCAGATTTCAGGCCCATTTTCGTTTTACTTTCCAACAAGTGTTGCAGGTTTTTGCGGCTCTGAAGAAATCTATGTAATCATGTAAGATAGTGTACATAAGAGAATGTGCTTATTCAGCTTTTTTATATGGAGAAAAATATTGTTGTGATGGCAGAAACACTGATAATCATGACTATTGATGAATAAAGATGTTTTTATTAATCTGTGACCCTTTTTTGGAATGTAAAGAGTTGAGTGATTTATAATTGTATGAATATAAGAAGAAAAACTTGACTTAAAGTCATGTCAACATTATAAAAAGTGATTTTTATGAAGACTTGCATCCCTGTGTGTAGTTGTAGTCCTCGTAGGTTGTTACCATGGCAACCCATACATCAGTTTCTGGGCTAAATGCACTCTCTACACACAGGTTGTATTTCTGCAGTGAGTATTCCTCCGCCTCTGGGGAGACGAACTCTGATTCATATTCACACAGACGCTCCAGTTCTCTCTGAGGGAGGAGGTGCTGCCTTGCTCAAGCACCTCCGCTCATTCATCTCTGGTTCTGATATAGAATGAATCATTTTTTCTTTGACAGTCAAGTGTTGAAGCAATTTGATTAACATGTCCAGTGACAACATTTCCTCTCTAAGTAGGCAGAAACATGATGTTGTCAGACACACAGATCCTCCTCATGCTGGTGTCTACATGTGAGGATTCCAACCATATGTCACTCCTGAATCAAGACCCTGAGAAGATTTAAAGCAACTTCCGATGTGTAGGAATTACATTTCTATATGAATAATTGGCCTTAAACTGCTATGTACTTTGAGTTTGACAACCTTTTTAACTTGTAGTTTTTATGTTTTTTATACACAGCCGTAAAGTGTGGTTGTATCAAACTTCTAAAATAGTAAATGAAAACCAGAGGGAATCTATTGTTGCCAATTAAATTCAAGACATACAAAAATAATAATCCACTGAGACGTTTGGCTACTAGATAGTCAAATGTCTATGTAGTGATAAAGGGGGTTACAAATTTCACCATGGAAACATTAGTGACCTCACTGCAGCAAAAACAGTCCGTAGTAGTGTCAGTCTGCGACCACTAGAGGCAGTCGCATTCAAACTCTCCATTAAGGCGACTGCGTGTGATCCGCAGGCGAAGAAGAAGTAGCATCAGCCTCTCCCCATGATGGCGGCGACCACAGACAACAGCAATGCTGCCCCGGCGGCCAAGAAGAAACACCTCGGCATTCCCGAAGCGGTTTTTGTGGTACAGTAATCCCAATATAATGAGCGTTCCACCTTTTTAGTGTAGATGTTGAACCACTGAGTAGAATCTGTCAAGCCCCGAGTCATGAGGCTGGAGTTAGCGGGATGCTAAGCTAACTGCAGCAACCACTTCCATCTATGGACCTGTCTCTGCATTTCGTTTTATCACTGAAATTAAAACTTATTTTGCTTAAGACGTGTATTGTCCCGGTATCTGTAAACATTGAGTTGTGTTCATACATCTCATTCATCTGAATATAATGGCATCTCCGTTGTAGTAAAAATATAATAATATTTCTCAAATCCATTGATAATTACATCGTGTTTAACTTCTGATCAGTTTTATGATTTTCGCTGCAAACTCTTGATGTTTTATACATCCTACTTAATATTTAATTAACATTATAAAAGGCAACTGTCATAGTGTTTAATTTATTAATCATTGTTTTGCTTCTTCTATTTACATAAATTCACGCAGTAATGTTTTAAGGATTAAGCAAGGATTTGAATTTTACACAGATGTTCTTTCCCACAACATGAAGTTGTTTCTCTTCTGTCTCTCAGGAGGACGTGGACTCCTTCATGAAGCAGCCGGGGAACGAGACGGCCGATGTGGTGCTGAGGAAATTGGACGAGCAATGTCAGAAATACAAATATATGGAGCTCAATTTGTCGCAGAAGAAACTTAGGTAAACGTTTGAATTTAACTTGCTCTCTCCAGACCACTGTCCATACATTGTCATTTGCTGTATCTGTTTTTGGTTGAAAAGTGGTGAGGTATTTTACTAATTCCTTAGGTTAAATTATAAAAACTTTAATCATTTATTTTTATTTAAATTGCAACAATTTTATAGTCTCACCTAAATATATTAGCCTACCTTAGTAAGAAGAGACAAGAAATGTCTAAACATATTGTATTTTCTTTCCGTAACATTTTCCATAAAAACTGAAATAGAAACAAATTTCTTTTTTGAATTTCAAATGTATAGTTATTGTCTATAGTTTTTACTCATTTCTTTTGGCATATTTTATTTGAAACTATATTTGGTGTTTTTGTGTTGTTACACATTAGTCAATGAAATTCCATAACATTTTATCCTTATTAACATAAAAAACAAAAACAAAATAAATATAAATCAACTTACGACGAAGAATATGTTTATTTTTGTCTGTGTTTTTTTTAATTTATTCTGTAACATTCAAAATGTGTATTTGTGCAAATGTAAACACAAGATGGCAAGAAAAAAAGAGAAAGTATTAACAGAAAAGGTGAAATTATAACTAATTGAGTCAAACATCTTGTCTTGTTTATTTTTTTTTATTCCTAAATTGTTTGGATCTTAAAGTTCACCATCATAAAAATTTTCTACTCTAGTCTAATGTGAATTTAATTGTGATTATTTTCCGATTTTTGGAGTACTAGGCAGAAATGTCTTAATTAATTACGTCATAAAATGTTTGATGGAACTGTAACTTTGCTGTAACGATTTACAGGTTGAAAACTCAGATCCCTCAAATCACACAGACGCTAGAAATCCTACGACACATGCAGAAGAAAAAGGTTTGTACAGAGTTCAGATGATAGAACTCGAGGTTTGTTTGAAAATGTAATGGAAGAAAACTATTTCTTTGTCATTCCTTCCAGGAGAACACGGACGCATTAAAAACACACTTCATGCTGGCTGATAATGTTTTCTGCAAGGCTTCAGTCCTACCCACTGATAAAGTCTGTCTATGGTTGGGGGTGAGTTTGCGGACAGAAACGCAATTTTATGGAAAACTTCCAAACATTAATTTTTGTCCCTCTAGGCCAACGTTATGCTAGAGTACCACATCGATGAGGCCCAGGCTCTGCTGGAGAAGAATCTGTCCACTGCATCACGTAACTTGGAGACTCTTGAGGAGGACCTGGACTTCTTGAGAGACCAGTTTACCACCACTGAAGTCAGTATCCTTCCAGCTGAATGTGCAGCACGATCAGGTTTGGCTCAAAAAAGCAAGTCGCAGCCACAGGTCTATGTTGATCTCTGGGACATTAAAAATAATTATAATTTCTCCTCCGGGGATCAATGAAGTATCTATTTATCACTTTTATATCAAGTGTCTTGTAGGATTTAAGCAAACAATGACCCAAATATCTAGTTTTTTAATTAAAACATCCATCTATAACCTTTTCAATCTGGCACATCTGTTTCAGCACAACCCATGTGTTATTTTTGATCTCTTTCTAATATTTATGACATTATTTTAGTTAGGGGTCGTGCAACAGATGTAAATTTAAACATGTTTAATAGCAGATACTTTTAAAATCCAATATTATTCCTATCTGAATGGTCTTTTTGATATATTTGCATCCAGACTTTAATATTCTATTTTGATGAGGCTGGTGATTCAAACCCTCTTCTTTCAATCCTCTCTCGTGACCTTTATTGCATTTACTGAACTGAAATGGAAAATTACAAATACTTGGTTTAAAATGTAGAAATAAGATGATTAATACATTTTATTGTTTTCAAGCTTTCTTTCTTCAAAGGCATTTGCTCCCCACTTATCTGCCCGACGAACACCAACTTATAAAACATATTACCTTATGAACTCTATTGTGTCCATTCAACAGTTTCTGTTCCTGATTTGTATATTGAGTAAATGTTTGTTTCTGGGGAATTTATTTGTCCCACATTATTGATGGCACCATAGACCCTCCCACTATATTGAATGCACCACTTATTTTCTTTCAATCTGTTGCAAAGAAAGTGTAGAATCATTGTTACAATCTTTTAAATTCATTAGTTTTGTCTTTATTCAACTCAACCATATATTGTGTTTCGTCTTATTGGTCTTATTTACGCTGTTTAAGATTTGGCGCCCTCTAGAGGCAAAATGGTGTGACGATGATTGGACTGTTTTAAGACGAGGTGAGGGTGTGACACTGACTGTCAAGTCTTACAAGAAGGAACCTTGACCCAGGCTCTCAGACATGGCACGGGTCTACAACTGGGACGTGAAAAGAAGGAGCAGAGAAAACGCGATTAAATCGGCGGGAAAGTCCTAATAAAGACCCTTCAATGACATAATCAACCCTCCACATGTTCTGAGCAGAAGTTGACGTGTTCAACTCTCCCCCAGAGATGATCCAAGTGGGAGGATTAGAATTGTGAGAGTATTTCTGCTCGGCCTAGTCTAGATGGAATCACCACATGCTCTGTTGATTTTTGTTACTTTGAAGTATTTCTTTCAAGTAAAACCAACAAAAACATCAAGTCAGCTTTTTTTGTGTTCTTTTCATCAGGTAACGTCTTTTTTTTACTTTACGTTCTTAACACTTGAACCACCATCCAGTCTCGTGGCCTCACTTCTGCTCCTGTATTTATTTGTCCCTCGCTGTTCATCTGACTAAGAATGAAGTAAAAGACAACCTTTGGAAACAAGATAAAGACTGGATTTGCTTCTGTCTGTTATTTGTCCGACCAAGAATAGTTTTATGGTCATCAGGTCGGTCCTGGTTCTAGCCGACGTCAATAATGTCCGATTGATCAAATAAAATGTTGCATATAAATGCGAAGAAACTGAGGAAGATATCGTCCAGACCGTGCATCCTCCACACTACACTGAACATATGAAAGTGAGTTTCTAACTGTTGAGTATTCAGTTCCGCCAACACTAACCACCCTGACACGCACCTTCCCAAACTTGTAAGGCACACATCCCACATCAAAAGAGAAACGCACATTATTTATATTAATGACCTTAAATATATGTCAATACAGAAAAAACACTCATAACAGCCCAATACAGGATCACTCACACCACAAAACTGAAATCCTCCCCATTACAGCATCATTCACCCCACTAAACTGAAATCCATAATATATATATATATATATATATATATATATATATCCAACATACCCACCTCCACATTACATACAAACACACGAAACTTGCCCAAAAAGACAAAAAAGACACTTATGTTAACAACATATGCTGATTTTGGAAAACGTCTTTAACGTCGGTTTGTATCTTTACTGCAGTTATTCCTGTTAACACGTGCAGTGTCACTAGACTAGTCACCACTGACATGAGCACGAAGTAATGTTAGATTTGTAAACTCATCAAACATCCTGAACTCTTCCGATAAACCACCACAGTCTTAAACGTATATCACAAACACACCAACTTGAGTTGAGCAACATCTTCGTTCTGAATGATCTCGACGGTATAGATGATCCAAAATATCAAATGTTCCTTGATTTGGATCCTCTTTGTTTCACTTCCATAATTTCATTCAACTCTGTGTGGATCAGAGATTTGTTGTAAAGTAGAGACATTGTTACGTCATAACACAAACTCACACGTTTTGGTCCGGCTGTTTATTTTCAAAGAACATTTGTCTTCTCTTGTGTTACCCATGACACAACATGGATTCTTTGTTAGCATGACACATGTGCCTGTACATTCCACCAGCAGAATGTCGTACGTGATGTTTTATCGGGACATCGTGTGGAGTTGAAATCCTAACCTCGCAGCGTCCATAATGGTGTTAAGGCCAATTTGAAAGCACTTAAATCATCACATAGACTCTTCTAGGCCCATGGGATAGTGTCACAGGTTTCTAGTTTCAACCCACGCTGTGGTATTTTTGCTGCCATACACTTAAATGGGCACAAAGTCTTTGGGCTTGTTCAGGTGGAATTCTGGAACTACCTCATCTTATCAAGCTCCGACTTGACTATTCCAAATCCTTCCAGACCAGGAAATTCATTAGCACAACCCTGAACATTTATTTTCAACCTGGTTTCGTTCTAGAAAGGCCATCATCTCTCTGACGTGTTGGTTGGATGTAGAACTGAAGAAGCCACTTTTATAAGATGTGAAACATTACCACAAACTACTGCTACACAGTCCAGTGTTCTTGCTTTGGAACCTTCAGATTTAATAAACTATATATTTGTGATTATGGCAGTTTTAATATGGAAGTCTTATCAGTATCATGAGAATATTAAATATAAAAAAGTTTGGACAATCATACCAATCTTTGTATATTACATTTGAAATTATGAATATTGAATTTAGAAAAAGATTCAAATTCATTTTAATTATTAAAATTAACAAATAATGTAACTCCAAACTTATTCATAAAAAAGGAAATTCAAATTTTCATCATTTGAAGTGTTAAAAATATTCTGATGACACTGATATACTTCTATATTTTAAGACAGAATGGATAAGTAAAGGCATCTGATTCAGTCAAGACTTTGAGTTGAACAGTAGCTGTCGGATAACATTTCATTGCATTCAAAGCGTTCACTAAGTTCACTTGAGTAAGAGTCTCCACTCGTTCAAACAACTTCTTCCAGGAGTTAAAACGACAAATGGTATTTACGTGTTTACCCGACAAGATGGTTCCAGGGTCAGACTAATTGTTTTAGGAGGATCTCCATCAGATAAGGGGTGAGCGTGGAGACATCCTTAAGTTTATTCAACCATGAAAGTGTGTTGTGTTGCTGCTACAATCATAAGATCTGTGTTCAGGTTCTTGTCTCTCTCGGTCGTATGTAAGCATGCTGATTGGACCTTAGCTTGGTTATAGTGGGGAGTCTGTATACGTGCATTGTGGTTAAAGTGGCATTTGTAAGTAGAAACCGATCAGGTCCCTCTCTGTCGACCATACCGGATGTCAAAAGTTTTCATAGAAATGTCCCGCAATATGGCTCCATTGTTGAGGTGGACTTTAAGGTGCAACGTTCCTCTCGGTTCAATTCCAAGTTTGAAGACCGAAAAAAGGATTTGTTAGTAGTCTGTCTCGCTCCCGAGCTCAGCTGGATCCGTTCCGTGGACCAGCATGGGCAGTGTTTGTTTGTTTTTTCAATGGATGAGTTATTTAGCAAAAGCAGGTGTCACTGGATCTCTGGAAGTCCATCCAAAGTCCCAGGATCATCCAAAGTCTTCTCTTGAGTCTCCAGGAAGGCGTCGGTAGATACCGATAGATGAAACAAAAACGTCCACAAGTCTTGAAGGTTCAACCTCTAAAACAAACTGAGAGCCTAAAATAAATCTTGTTGGAATGGAATTGCATATAGGAAAGGGAGAGAACGAGACTTTCATCTTGTTTTGCGAGGAACCCACGGGGGTCTCTTTCTAAGGCCGTACTCTGATGAAAGGGTTTTTGGTGTCGAGGCCAAAAATGGTACATAAGGAATTACATTATATGAAGTTTCTGAACCCTTTAATTTAAGAAGGCAAATAAAAGCAGATTCGAGCCTCAGGAATCTGTTCATGGTGTCCGTCATCGACCTCTGGGAGCCCCTGTGTCTTTTCGTCAGAATTCCCTCTTCAGTCCGAAGTAAGAACAGAAGCGGCGCTGACTCCTCAGTCCGTCAGCCACTTCTGGACCTGTCACTCATCAGTCCCACGGCTGTTCCCAGATCAGCAGAGGCAGCGGCGGTCACTTTTGGTCACCTCCTCAGAGGAATGGACCACGTTTGGAACAAACCCGCTCTTGACACCCTCCCAACCCTCTTGGATGGTGATGTCTCCGGACCGCACCAGAGCGAAGATCTCCCTCGTCAGCTCGGTGAAGGCGTGTTCCACGTTGATGGCGTCCCGGGCCGATGTTTCCACGTAACGCATCCCGTACGCCGCTGCCAGCTTCTCTGCTTCTTGGCGTGTGACCTGAAATGGATAAGTTGTATTTAAAAATGGTTACAACAGTGACGCTGCTTCGATCTGAACAACAGGACATAGAAACATGTTTTGGCGTCTAACATTCTAGAAAGACTTGTTTAGGGCAGCATGGTGTTGCATTGAAAGTGCTACGCTCTGAGGGACATCAATTTCTTCCTGAATTCTTGCCGTCCTGCTAAGGCCCTCCCTGAGCCTGAGGAATCTGACTGATATAAAACTGTGTTGATCTAAATTTATACAAAGGGCTATTTTTAAATTTGAGGATTTTTGAATTGGTTGCATCATCATAGCAACTCAACAAATACGGTAGAAAACTCTGATGGTCACCGACCTGGCGTTGGGGCTCAAGGTCACACTTGTGGCCCACCAGAAGGAAGACGATGCTGTGTGGCTGGACGTGACTGCGAGCCTCCTCCAACCACTCATGGACATTTTGGAAAGACCTACGATTGGTGATGTCAAACAGCAGCAGCCCGCCCACAGAGTTGCGGTAGTAGGCCCTGGTGATGGATCTGCAAAGAGAAGGGTGGCTGGTGAGAATGAGAAGATCTCACATGACAGATATTCCTGAAGTGAGAGGTCATTTGATGAGAAGCTAAGTTTTCCCTTCAAGTCCTTAATCGTCAGGACCTTTGCGTCAGAGACAAACGATTAAAAAACATAGTCCAGATTTGAATGTAGGCTGGAACCAGAGTGTGCTTCTGCTTACCATTGTTTTAAGATCGATAATTGAATCATTTCTTTTATTAACTTCCTTTTCTTTTTTCAAAGTATATATACATACGAGCTGAAGTACCCAGCGTTTCCCAGGTACTTTTATAAGATACAAAACTGAGAAAAATGACTCTGAAGCTGCTAAAGGCTAACACATTTGAGGACTTGTGACTTTAAGAAATGCTTTAACTTACTTAATATTCAAGTTAAGTTACGAAGCTTTAACTAAGTTTCAAACTTGTATTGGAATAAGCTACTGTAGCAATAATAATAATAATAATAATAATAAGGCAGGATGTTCTACCTTTGCTTACGAATAAGACCAGAAACGAGACACAGAGCAGTTGATGTCATTTTGAGCACATCTCTGATTCTAAAGAAAAGCAAACAAAGAAGCTGTAAAATGTAAACAACCAAAATTTAAACACAACACAGTATTGTGTTCAAGCAAACATGCTCTTCTTCTCTCCATGAGGCTTCACTGCTATACAAAGCTAATTATTAACCAACAACAACCAACACTTAACATCAAAAACAAAAGTCTAAGTTGTGGGGAAGTAACTTATATTGTTAACTTCAATGTATAAATAATGACCTCAATAAGTTCAATTAATATGAATCATACATATGTCTGATTATTTAAAATGTATTTATACGTATTCCAATGACATATATATATATATACAGTATATATATATGAGAGCGAGAGAGAGATAGAATTTTATGTAACTTTGTGTACTTTTCTCAAGGAGCAGCATTTCAATGCTTTAAAATAAACTAATTCCTTTTTGAGGCGTGACAAACCAGCTACAGATCATAGTGTATGTGACGTGACACACAAACACAAACTACTCTGATAAATGTCAAGTTGCATTTTACGGTATAACTGTGGTTAAAGAGTGAAACAGGTCTGAAGAAGAGGAAGTAGGAGGAGTCACAATGTCTAGCAGGGTTAAACTACACTAAGCGATGTGTGGACATGTAAGGAAAGTGACTTTCTAGACCTAAACTATCTTTAACTTCAACTTTAACAATCAAAAACAATTCACAGTTAAAATATATACTTTAAAAGATCAAGACACATAAGACAAACACAAGAGTCCCAGAAAGTCAGAGAAAAGTCTGCACAAATTAAAATGTTGTTTCTCAAAGGAGTCAGTAGATCCATCAAACACAGAGGGAGAGGAAGATCGTTCCAAAGCTTAGGAGCAACAGTCTGGAAGGATTTCTCTCCTCTGGTCCTGAACCATGGTCAGGAACCATCAGCAGAGTTCTTCTACTAGAGTATGGCGTTTTATTTGAGTCAATTTGTTGAGCACGCAGTAAGACATTTTGTGCACCTGAGAATATGTTTTGCGGACACGTAAGTGACATTTGCATTTTTTTTACACCAGCAAAAAATAAAGTGGTTTGAGCAAACAAATATCTATTTTACGTTCAATAAATATCACTTTGCGCACGCTTTTGCTGCTTCTACACAGCGCTTGATTTGTGCCAATGAGTCAACCAATCACAGAGATCGGAGAAAGCTTGGTTCTGATTGGCTGTTTGGTTTCCAACGGCAACAAGGTGCAGTGAAAAGTGTTGCATTCAAGTGTTTCTGATCATTAAACAGTACCGCAGTGAAGTTAGTTTGATATTGGATATTCAACAGACATTCGCTCCAGCAACCACCGAGTCATTGTCCGCTACAGATAGATAGAACTGCCAAGAGCCGCTAACGCTCCAGCGACACGTCTATCAGGGACCGTCAATTAATTTCACTTTGTTAAACGTAAACATATGAAAATGAATTAAAATTGTTTTGAGAGGTGCAAAGTAAAAAAAATGAATACATATTAAAAATATGATTTAGTTCTATGATCTCAAAGTGAAGTTCAGAGATTTTTCTCGGTTGAAGGAAACAGCTTCTGGTCAGTTTTTAGCGAGGATAAAACTGAGTCACATCTACTTTAAATGTCTCCATTATATCAAAACGGTGACTCTACCACTCATTTATAGATGGTAACCAAGCAGTGACCAGGTTTTCACACACCCTCTTAAACAAATACTGAAATCACACATTGATTTACCTAAACAAGTCAAGTTAACTCAGTGACTCCAGAGTCAAACCTGTTCCATTTTCAGTGTTTCAACAGGGAAACTGCTCGTCCTCCTGTCCGTGAGCAAATAAAGACGCTCGGCTGGTTTTTCAAGTTCTGAGAGCTTCAGGCTGCTTCTTTATTAGCTTCTCTAAATGTCCTCCTACTTGTTCACTGCTTACATTTCTACCCAAAGTTTACAATCTGGATATTAGTGTATTTTATTTTAAGATGCCAGTCATGTTTAATTTTTAAGTAACTATTATTGTAAACACATTGATTTACGATACACTCAGGCTGATTTAGGATTCTATAGCCACAATTGAGTGACCTTTGTACACCAGACTGCAAGAGAGTGAGATAAGAGACCGAACACGACCAGCTGATCTAATGGCTACAAGTAAAACATTTTCGGCATTATATTTTTGTGTATTATAGTTTTATATTTACTTATAATAGCATTTTGTATTTCCATATGTGAGGTACTGTCCTCTGGATGACTTTGAAGATTACATTAGTGATGCCGCTTAAACCCAATGGATTGAAATCTAAAGGGATTGGTGAGTCATGCTGCACTTCTGGACCAATCAGGAGGCACAACTAAGCCACATTCTTTTTTTTTCTTTGGACAGAAATGTGCAGTTATTAAGATGGACAAGTTAGTTTATTTTCTTCACTTTTGTTTTGACTTTTGTATCGATATTGTAGTACTACTGCTCAGGGCGAATGGCGGGGGGACACCCTGGACAGCTCACTAGATAAAATAACTTCTTACTGAGAACACAAACCCTCCAAACTAAAAATGTTAATCCAGTATATGAAATCAGATTTTTTTTTTTTTTTTTAAACAGAGGGAACCCAAATGTCTACGTGTGGTTTAAATGGCAAAAAATACAGTATTCCAGTTTCCAAGTGCCTGCCTAAATTTAACAAAATAATAAAAATGAATAATTTAACTTTTTGCTGGGATTTAAATATCCGTCGTTTTCCGTTTTCTATTTTGCTAACTTTGGTAGTATGAACACAGTTGCACTGAACATCCTCGTAAGAAAAGTGTCAACACCAAAATAGAAAAAAAATTCTGATAAGAGAATAACTTAAAGTTGACAGTAAGAATGAAATGAAACTTTAAATGAATAAAAAATATACATTAAGATTGTATATACAATCTCATTTTCGATCTCTTAAATTACTGTACTTCTTGTATAGTGCATTAAAAATACATTTCCATCTGTTTTTCTAATGTTTTCACTGAATAAAAAACCTTTTCTCACCGGAAGCGCTCCTGACCCGCGGTGTCCCAGATCTGCAGCTTGATCCTCTTCCCGGGCTCGATCTCGACCAGTCGCGAGAAGAAATCCACGCCGACCGTGGGGTCCGACACCTGTGCGAAGCGACCCTCCGTGAAGCGCCGGATCAGACAGGACTTGCCAACCGTGGAGTCCCCGATGACGATGAGCCGGAACTGGTAGAGCCAGATCGCCTCCATGACTCGTCTGTCGGCGGCGCGCCTGAGTGTCAGTGCGGCTCACAAGCTGGGAGGAAATAAACATGGCGCCTCTGTTAGAACGTTTCATATCGCATTGAGTTTCATTATTTATTTTTGATCTATTCTTATTTTTACCTGTTAAAAAGTTAATTCTCATTTTGTTGCATGCATTAAAATAATTCGTGCTTTAGAAGCGCCGGTGGTTCTGTATAAATACAAATGAATGCTTTAAGCACTTCTGATCCAGCTGACTGAGCTGTATTGTGTTGGAATCACAAGCTTTTCAAGTTACTGCAGAGCAGCTGAAGTTTTAATAGGCAGATTATATTTGGATTATTGGCTCAAGATGGATATTAATGTGTGACCCTTGACCACTGGGTTATAGTTGAACCTGATGGAACCAGATTATCTTCCATTTACTTTGGATTAATTAATGGAATCCAAAGGTCGAAAGAACAGTTATTGTATATATATAGAAGACACCTATAGTATTACTGTGGGAGACTCCTATAGTATTACTGCGCGAGGCCTTAGTATTACTATATGACACTCGTTAGTATTACTGCGCAAGGCTACTTGGTATTACTGTGGGAGACTCCTTAGTATTACTGTGGGAGACTCCTTAGTATTACTGTGTGAGGCTCCTGAGTATAACTCCACAAGAGGCTACTTAGTTAAATTCAACAAGGCTACTTAGTATTACTAAATAAGGCTCCTTAAGTAAGTAAGTAAGTAATTTATATTTATAGAGTGCTTTTCCAGACCAGGGTAGTATTACTGCTGGAAGCTCCTTAGTGTTACTGTTGGAGGTTCTTTAGTATTACTATGCAAGGCTCCTTCGTATTACTGCATGAGGCTTCTTAGTATTACTGTTGGAGGTTCCTTAGTATTACTATGCAAGGCTCTTTAGCATTACTGTGTGAGGCTCCTTAGTATTAGTATGTGAGACTCCTTAGTATTACTATGCAAGACCCCTTAGTATTACTATACAAGGTTATTTAGTATTACTATGCATGACTCCTTAGTATAACTACACAAGGCTCTTTAGCATTACTGTGTGAGGCTCCTTAGTATTAGTATGTGAGACTCCTTAGTATTACTATGCAAGACCCCTTAGTATTACTATACAAGGTTATTTAGTATTACTATGCGTGACTCCTTAGTATAACTACACAAGGCTCTTTAGTATTACTATGTGAGGCTCCTTAGTATTACTATGTGACACTCATTAGTATTACTATGCGAGACTTCTTAGTATTACTGTGTGAGACCCCTTAGTATTACTACATAAGGCTCCTTAGTATTACTACATGAGGGCTCCTTAGTATAACTGTGCGAGACTCCTTAGTATTACTGTGTGAGACCCCTTAGTATTACTACATAAGTCTCCTTAGTATTACTACATGAGGGCTCCTTAGTATTACTCTGCGAGGCTCCTTAGTATTACTACACAAAGTTCTTTAGTATAAATGTGTGAAGCTCTTTAGTATTACTCTGCGAGGCTCCTTAGTGTTACTACACAAGGTTCTTTAGTATAAATATGTAAAGCTCTTTAGTATTATTCTGCGAGGCTCCTTAGTATTACTACACAAGGTTCTTTAGTATAAATGTGTGAAGCTCTTTAGTATTACTCTGCGAGACTCCTTAGTGTTACTACACAAGGTTCTTTAGTATAAATATGTGAAGCTCTTTCGTATTACTCTGCGAGGCTCCTTAGTATTACTACACAAGGTTCTTCAGTATAAATGTGTGAAGCTCTTTAGTATTACTCTGCGAGGCTCCTTAGTATTACTACACAAGGTTCTTTAGTATAAATGTGTGAAGCTCTTTAGTATTACTCTGCGAGGCTCCTTAGTGTTACTACACAAGGTTCTTTAGTATAAATATGTAAAGCTCTTTAGTATTATTCTGCGAGGCTCCTTAGTATTACTACACAAGGTTCTTTAGTATAAATGTGTGAGGCTCTTTAGTATTACTCTGTGAGGCTCCTTAGTATTACTACACACGGTTCTTTAGTATAAATGTGTGAGGCTCTTTAGTATTACTCTGCGGGACTCCTTAGTATTACTACACAAGATTCTTTAGTATAAATGTGTGAGGCTCTTTAGTATTACTCTGCGAGGCTCCTTAGAGTTACTATTCAAGGCTCTGTAGTATAACAGCGCAAGGTACAGAGTATTACTTAGCGAGCCTCTGTAATATTACTTTGCAAACCTCTGTAGTATTACACCGCACCATGGCAATGAGTTGTTACTTGCTTTTGCGCAATCCATCAGGCGGATCAAAAAGGAGTTTGGCAGGTCGGATTTGGCCCCCAGGCCTTCAGTTTGACACCAAGTGATCTAAGTGGAATTCTTTCATCTTTCTCTAGTGACACAGACTTTTCTGCCTCCACATATTCAGACAAGCATTTTCATTACTTTGCGTCCATATTTAAATGAGAAAAGCAAAACAATAAAAACACAACATCTCATCAGGACAGCAGCTTCAAAAAGAATCATATTTGGAACAACAAAGGGCTCAATAAATGTAGTTGTTAATAAATGAGGAGTTTGTAAAGGGGTGCACTGGTTGGTGCACTGGTTAGTGCAGAACTAAGTAACAAAATACTCCTTCAAGAAGCATCTTAAGACCTTTTTATTTGTGCAACTTTCTTGGGACTGCTGTGTTTGTCTCTATGTTGTCTTGACCTTTTAAAGAATGTGTTTTAACTGTGTATTGTTTTTCATTGTTCATGTGCTTTGGAGAAAGGTGCTTTACAAATAATTACTTACTTACTTACTTACTATGTCGTTGTTATTACAACTTGAGGTGACTTTTTGTTGTATTTGTGGTGTAAAGGTTCAAGTCAACAGTTTGTATTCTTGTTATAGGCTGCAGCCAGGGAAGAATAATCCATAACTGATAGAGTTCTGATCCTCTAATATAGTTCAAGAGTACCTTCACAACTCTAATATTTAATCCTACAACTAAGTTTGTTCTTATCAAGTCCACTTCCAGTAAAGTCGGGACCCTCTTTCCCATCAGCCACCGCGCCACAGCGGAGTCGTGTTGCAGCTGTGGAGCGCGAGCGCGCGGACCCTCACACCGGATGTAGTAGCGCAGATGTGACGGGACTCATGACCCCCTACCCTCCCCGAAACATGAGGCCAACAATACTGAACGAACGGATGTTAAACAAAGATCTGTTCGCCCACAGAAAGTTGTGTAAAAACATGTTTGTGTTTGAAATAAAAAAAGGAAAGTGAAAGTGACGTCATGAACCTACTTTGGTTGATGCTCCGCTCAGTCGAGCCTGTCGGTCGTGGTTTGTGTTCGGATCAGAACCGAGCTGGTGTTGAGTCCATGTCACCGCCTGGTCATCCTATCTGGTCCTCGCAGAGGCCCTGGACCGGGTCCTTCGTTAGCACAGGGCCGGAGAGCAGCTTCAGTCCCAGCAGGTGCTGAGAAGAGCTCGAGCTTCACGGGTCTTCAGAACCGTCTTGCTGGACCTGATAAGGTGCTGGTGTTCGCTCTCAGACCCCCACAACCACAGCAGGTGTGTTTCCTTTCGCTGTGTGTTTCCGCTGCCGATGCGATGGAAGCATCAGTAGCGCCTGACTCATCCCGCATCAGTACCAGTACCGTAAATGACCGTGTAGCGGCGCGCTGGCTCTTCATCTACAGAATGATGGGAGGTTACAAAATTTAACTTTTATTTGTTGTATATTTAAATGGACGAACCACTGCGCGTGTATCATTCCGGATTTATTTATGAAAATCTTACTAAAGACTTGTTATTTTTGTTTCATTTTAAGAAATAATGACATGCGGCCAAATACATACAAGCACACAACCATAAGCATAAATACAACAACAACAAAAACTTATTTTAAATAATAATAAATTTTAGATGAGCTTTTACTCAATAAAGCGATACAGGAAGCTGCTCGCCGACTAGACTTCTGGGAAATGAAGTCGCGGAACTGGTGGGTGGGCGTGTCCCCTCTCAGGCGATCCACGGGCTCGCGCAGCGACACTCATCGTCCTCTTCTGTGGGTCGACAGAAGCTGCTGCGACTCTGCTCTAAAAAAGTTCAACTTCTGCTTTTTTATGTCCAAGATCGTTCTTTTCAATGAACTATGAGACGTGAACTTCCAGAAGGACTCGTGCGCAGGTATGTGTCTATGAGTCTATAAGTGCGTGTCCAAATATTTACGTTTCCACCCTGTTGAGAGAAGTTTTTCCTTCTTTATTCAAAGTTTGCTCGTGTTTTGAGGTCTTTGTGGCTCCACAGGCGGGACTGTTAAGTGGAGACACCACCCTCGTCATGCAGCAGGAGCGCCTGCTGAAGGTGCTGGTGATCGGGGACCTGGGGGTGGGCAAGACCTCCATCATCAAGCGCTACATCCACCAGGTCTTCTCGCAGCACTACCGGGCCACCATCGGGGTGGACTTCGCGCTTAAGGTGCTGGACTGGGACCAGACGACGGTGGTGCGGCTGCAGCTGTGGGACATCGCCGGTGAGTGGATGCGCGTGCGCGTGCGCGGGGCCTCCTCGCCTTGACGCGATTAAAACCCGTTGACACGTCATTTGCATAGACAAACTGTTAGCAGCGAGTCAACAACACCCGTAGCGTGACGTCACTCACCCACGACCGACACCCTTGATCAATCTAGAAAGAGGACCCCCTTACTTTTCTATGATGACATCATGATTCTTATCAAGGGAGTACATGTCTGAAGTTCTCCAACAAAAGTTCAAATAAAACCCAGCATCCCATCTTTGTCAAAAGTCTGCCCCGCCGGCTGTATGGGCCCCTCAATGAACTTTTCTAAGGTCCCTCAGTCATTACATGTATACAGGCAGAAAACCTGAACCCAGCTAATGTCTGAACCTTTTCTATATCTAAAGCATGAAGAACATGAGAGTTGAACAATGACCTTCTATATCCCTCTCCAGTCAATATTTAATGACTTGTTCACTAACCTGGAATCTTTAGAATCCGCTTTGTCTCCTTATAACATGATACGAAGTACAAAAAAGTGTTTTAGTTAAGTTAGGAGTTAAACTAACAAAACTAACTAACTAAAAGGTTTGACTCCCTGTATGGGAACTTCTCTTTTGGGCTCACGGTGGCCTCACAGCTAGAAGGTTGCTGGTTCGATTCCAGGCAGAGAAAACCTTTCTGTGTGGAGTTTGTTCTCCCTGTGTAGTGTGGGTTTACTCCAGGCACTCCGGTTTCCTCCCACAGTCCAAAAACATACAGAGGTTGATTGAGAACTTTGGGAAATTGTCCGTAGGTATGAGTGCGTGTGTGAATGATTGTCTATCTTTGTGTGTCCTGAGACAGACTGACGTCCTGTCCAGGGTGTCCCCTGCCTCTCCCCACAACCCCAACCCCAGGATAAAGCTGTAGACAATGAATGAATGATTTATAAGCATTAATGTATAGACCTCTTTTTTTTTAAATGATTGACATAATACACATATTTTGTCAAATCTAACAGTTTAGCCTATTTTACTATTAACTGTTTGAATTACTATTTCTCTACACAATTATATAATTAAATCCTCAATAATTGTTATAAAGTCGGTCTTTATTATATATTCAAGTATCAATATCTCTGTTCTTAAAATAAAAAATAAAAAAACAACTTCATGGTATATATATTTACATATTCAACAAAGGAAATTAAAACTTTTCAATTCTCTTGTTTAAACTTTACTGTTTGCTCTGGTGTCAGAAATCCTGTCTCCTACAACACCTCTTCTCTCACAGTGTATTATTGTAACAATCTTAGTATGAGAGCAAACAGGAATTTAAAATGGATTCCAGTACAGAGGTACCACTAAAGTATTGGGTATTTATTTATATATATATATATATATATATATATATATATATATATATATATATATATATATATATATATATATATATATATATATATATAAACATATTTAAAAACATCTTGACATTTCTTCATAACTCAATAAAACTATACTCATTCTCACATTTCACACTTTTTTGTACAACAAAATTAACGTAATATTCCAGTACAACTTCATAAGGTTGCTGCTTCGCTCCCATTAAATTAAGAAAAAATGTTGTTTCTGGTGCTCTCGTTTGTCAGTGGCATAAAGTGACGCGCCATTGCCAAAAACAGCATGTCCACTTGTTTGCAGTTCCAGACAAAGGCTCTAAATGTGTGGGTTTCTAGTTTTATCTTTATGGTAACTTTACAAATTCTCTCAGGACGTTGTATGAAAACACTGACTCTGATCCACTGATGTAACACAGTTTGGTCCTCATCTGACACTCACAGACACTCTGGGCCACGACTGTTTAAAGTTAGATCAAATTAAAACCTTTTTTCTTTTCAAAAATAATGATTCAATTTATTTATTCAATTGTATTTATTGTTACTTAAACATTTTTTTTCTACCAACAATAATTACAAAACTATCAACAAGCCCAGAACATCTGAGATTTAGTGTCAGAGGTAATGTCATCTAGCTGCTCTAAAAGTCATTTAAGAAAACCTATTATATATAAAAAGTAATTCTCCCCTCCACCCCCACCCCCAATAACACCCCACGGAAAATAGTAGAGTCCACGATAAGAGGAAGTAGTTCTCTACCAAAAAGCAACACTTGGCTGCAGCATGACAGTGCATGACTACAACCTATCATACATTTCCTCTTTATGTCAACTGCATTCCGAGATACCATCAAAACAAAACCTTGAGTCATGTGATTGACAGATTGCATAATACATACCTCCGGCTGCTAAAATAAACAACACGTTGGCTGGAGGATGTGGACAACTTCATTTGGTTTCTGTAACACGTTGACTAACTCAGACATTTTCCTCGTCGTGATGAAGGTAAACTGTAGCTGCTCTTCAGGCATCACAGGACTAAGTATAGCCATCTCATTATACAGTTGTTTTTTTGTGCAACCTGCTCAAAAGACCTTGTCTCATGGGTGGAATTAATACAGTTTTATATTTAATGTTGACACAATTAAAGATGGAACTTGGATGGACAAATATGAATTAGTAAATCCTTAAAGAGACAGCAGAGTCAGAGTCAGAGTGACAACATTTCTCTGCACTGTAATCATATTTTGGTTTTGATTCAACTGCCCACATGACCCTTCCCGCTTCTGCTGGAATATTATCAAATATGTTGGAGAGTGGTTTTGGCCTGTGTCTGAGCAATTATAAGTAACTACTTTGTACTGATTAATTTAAACTTCACTTTTGGTCAAACAAAACATGACAGTCGGATGATTCCGAAAGTAAACAGATAATTATGGAATATTAATGCAACATTCCTTTATTATCTGGAGATCCACTTATGTTGTTACATGAACTTAAGTCATTAGTGAAATGTTTCTCTCTCCAAACCTCATACTATAACAGATGCTCTTTACCTTTTAGTTCTGGATTCAGTATAGGCACATCAATCGGAGCCACCTGATTAGGATTGGTTTTAGGTTAGGTTAGGTAGAACTTTATTGATCCCTCAGGAGGTCTCCTTTGGGAAATTGTTTTTTTCCAATTAGACACAGCAATACAGCAATTATTCATAAAAATAATTTAATAATTTATATTTTCAGCTGGTTAATAGATGGATAGATAGATTTCACTTCACTTCTTCCCACAAACTCAGAATTATACAATCTTATATCCCAGCATTCGTGCTGCATCTGCTTCTCTGCTCACTGATGACAGTGTTCAGAGGATGACTGTCATCATCCATGATGGAGAGTAGTTTGTCCAGTGATCTCCTCTCTGCAACTATCACCACGAGACTCAGCTCTGAGTTCTAGCAGAAGTCTGAAGTGTAGATGGTGAAGAGGAGAGGGGCCAGTACTGTCCCCTGAGGTAAAATGCGATACTAACACGCTCAGTTTTAAGAGCAGATATACATGCAATGTGTTAGCACTAAGAATATTGGAGTTACGGAATTGCAGTTACACTCTTCTGACTCACGGGGGAGCCAGAAACAATATAACAGAACTTTTCGATTTCGCTTTAACCTCACAGAACTAATTAAAGTCCATAAAGCTAACATCTACTTTTATTTTCAGTTAGCTACGACTTTCAGGCTTCCAAGATGTCCCTGTGTCAGAGAAGATGTTTGATAGAATACAATTATCATTCCTCGTACAAACTTCTTCCCGCCTCCTGACCTCAACCATCCACCATCTTTACAGAAAGATCATAACTTTTTTGTGCAAATGATCCGCGCCAAGGGAAGTCACCTCTTTGTTTGTTTTCCCACTGAAGTTATTATTTCAGTGCAGCAGATACTGAGTCAGCTCTGCCTTTTCCTTTTTCCAGTGTTGATAGAAACTCTTGGTCTGTGCAGCTTGTGACACACAGTGACTCTTGTTAAGTTGCACAAATATTCTGTGTCAGCTTCTGTCTTGGTACTGCTTAATTATATGCGTGTGTCTTAGTGAGTCTCTGTGTGTGTGTGTGTGTGTGTGTGTGTGTGTGTGTGTGTGTGTGTGTGTGTGTGTGTGTGTGTGTGTGTGTGTGTGTGTGTGTGTGTGTGTGTGTGTGTGTGTGTGTGTGTGTGTGTGTGTGTGTGTGTGTGTGTGTGTGTGTGTGTGCCTGTGTGTCCTAGTGAGTCTGTGTGTAATTGCTGATTCACCACTATATCAGTATCATGTGAAGGAAGTTAGAAACCAGGATAGCAACTACTCACACACACACACTCTCTGTTTGTTTGTTTTTTTTTAATTTTCTGAAACAGCTTTAAATAAAGAGAACATATAATAAGTTAATATGTGATTAGATCAGTTGTAAGTGAACTTGTTTTATATGGAAGTATATCAGTATCATCAGAATACATTGAATGGTTGAATCTAACTTTTAAAATGTTAATTATTTAAATTGTTTTATTAAATTGTTGATTGTTTTTTTAAGTTATGTAGTTATGAAGTTGTTGTTTTTTAAAATTCTATGCATTCTTTTTTAAAAAGGAGAATTAGTTCCAATTGAATTTAATAATTTGTTTATTAAAAAGGTATTTTTGGTTACACAATTTTTTGATTGAATATGTTTTTAAATATAATATTTTCTAAATGAATGCATTTTTTTTATACATAGAATCAAATATTATATATTCAACAGTTATATGCTCTAAATTCAATATTTTTTATTTGTAGTCTTTTAAATTCGATATAAAATGGTGTAATCATGCCATGATAAGTAGTACTCACTTATGAAGCTTTTATATTAAACAGATACGTTTTTTACACAAGAAATAATGTTGAGCTCCTCTGATTAGATCGATGTCACAAACACAGCATGTGACCCGGGTCTATCCTGAAACTGCTGATTGGTTAAAGTGATTACAGTCTCCGTGTTGTTGCTGATGGTTCAACTCTCAGATAAAACTCTGTGTATGTTTTCTTCAAAGGACAAGAGCGATACGGGAACATGACTCGCGTGTACTACAGGGAGGCTGTGGGAGCGCTCGTCGTCTTCGACATGACCCGGTACTCAACTTTTCAGGCGGTTCTCAAGTGGAAAGGAGATTTGGACTCCAAGGTAGTCATTTATGTTCAACGTTTTCTCTTTTTTTCTATTAATAATATAATAATTACGGTTATTATGAAATTAACATGAAAGGTCTTTGACAGTAAAATAGTAAAACTGTAAAAAGACGGCAGCTTTGGTTTGCAGAAACTCTTCTGTAATCATTTTTGCCATTTACGATAAAAAGAAAATGGTGCCCGATTCAACATTTTACTTTAATATCGCCACTGTTCAAGGCTTATTAAAAATGTATTTAAAAAATAATAAATAAAACTGCTTCCTTAGGTGTCATTAGCATGGTATTATGTTCTTAACTTGTTGCTCAAAGGTAGCTTAACTGACATCTCAAGACCTATTTATTTGTGCATATTATTATTGTTAAATATCTCGGGGCTATGTTTGTCACTGTGTTGTTCATGGCCTTTTAAAGCTTTTAAATTTAACTGTGTATTTTTTTGTTGTTGTGACCGTGTTAGCACCTTGTGACCCTGGTCTGTGAAAGGCGCTTTACAAATTAAACTTACTTACTTAAATCTAGCTTTTATGTGTTAAATAAAAAAAAAAGTTTATTAAGTATATACAGATCATCAAAAGTGGAGAAAATATTCCATATACATACAGTGTGGACAAAGCGGTACTTTTCATTACACGTCGTACTACCCAGCTTGCTTAAAACTACCCATTTGTTGCTACTAGCATTATATCCATAATGTTAGCTACCCAACAATTTCACTCAGATGTATTCGATCTACTTATTTAGGGAGTAAATGTTTAAATAATGTCATACAAATTCTAAAGCTGATACTGAACCGTGTAAGTTTAACACTTAGTGATCAGAGTGGATGCTAGCTAACGTTCAAATAGCTAACGTTAAACTGTCTTGTCAGGTGGCTCTGGCCAATGGAAGGCCAGTTCCTGCAGTCCTGCTGGCCAACAAGAGTGACCAGCGGAGACACGGTCTGTGTCCCAAGCTGCCCAAAATGGAAAACTTCTCCAGAGACTACGGATTTGTTGGCTGGTTTGAAACCTCTGCCAAGGTAAGATCATGGAATATGTCTGTTATTCTTTTCAAAGCGTCTAATGCCTGATATTTTTTATCATTTTGGAATCACCAGTACTTCTGCTAGTACGAAAAACCCAACTGCTGCTCGACAAATGTCACTAATACTGTTTATGCTTTCACTGTTTCTGTTGCTACTTCTCTGGCTTTTACTACCCTCTAGTCTAGATTTAGTACTACAACTCAGTTTACTTCATTCAGAAGCAGAAACTTTTATTGCCAGCGTTGGAAACACAACATATGGATTTGTTGTTGACAGTTTGCCCCTTACCAGTTGGATTTTAATTTTATAATTAAAATAAATATTTTTTATATTTAAATTATGTTTTTAGGGGTGAATAATTGAATTTAAAATATTCAAACATTTTAAGAATAACAGGTTTTATTTCACATAGAGTTTGATATTCTTGTAACATACATCCACTGATGTAACCTGGACATCAGATGTTACCTGGGGTCACAGAGTGTTTCTGGTCTATTAAGTATCGTACACTCTCACCCAGGCGACCCAGCTAGGGTTGATCAGGCCCGAGCTTGTGTGACCCCCCCCCCTTTTCTTTTTTTCAATTTCAACATGTTTATTTTAACTACTTAATAATCTGATACTTCCCTATACTTGTACAACATTATGGCTCACCAAACTATAATATTACTATTACATTGGTAAATATTTATTTGTTATTTTTTAATGTGCAACAAAACATCAGTCATTATACAAAAGTGAGATGGTTTTTACTCTCTTGTGCTCAGGACAACACCAACATCGACGCGGCCCTCACGTGCCTCGTGAAGAACATCATGGCCATGGAGGACCATCGCATCTTGAGCGGAGCCGTGAGCAGAGCCGAGCAGGACGGCACGCTGGTGCTGCCTCACTTCGACTACAGCGGGAAGGACAAGAGATCCAGCGGATGTTCTGGATGTCCCACCATCAAGTCCAGAGATGTAGACTGACTCATAGCTGCGTCCGGGCTGAGGCCTGGATGAGATGGACTTCCTTAAATATTATAATAATTTATATGTTGCAAAAGTGAATTGCTAAGATTATTTAACACGTAGGACAGAGGACATTATTTTTTGTAGGATCTCTATTAAAATTCTAACCTAAAACTGCTATGTTTGTGTTGAAGTTCCAATAACACATTTTATTAACGTTTTATTAGCTGTGACTGAAAACATAAGAAAAATATTACAGCACATCTGGACATGGATTGAAATAAACAGAGCTCTCAGTAACATGACCACCGTTTGTTCTCCCTGAAGTGACATCTGAACAGTAAAGTATGAAACCTATGATGTAGAAATGTTTATTTAAGAACCAATTTAATCAAGTATCTATTTTTTATTATCCATTACAAACTTACCATATAACTAGTATTGTTTGTTTTATGTCTCCTTTTTTATGATTTGCAAAAAGTGCTTTCATCATATTTATTTAAACCAAATATTCATAGTAAAAAAACAACTTTAGCTGATGTAGCCTCATTATACATTGTAATGGTTTATTTACACATTATTTTTGTGTTAATTATCAAGCTTTTACCCTTTATTTATTTTTCTTGATGGCCCTTTTCAACAATCACAGTTACTATCGTGGCATCTCAGGAAATGTCTTTCTTTGTGAGAGGTGCTTGTAATCAATTAACTTAATAATTTTTTTTTTCATTTTAGCTAGGTTAAATCTACATTGCATGCTGATAGATAGAAAGTAAAGTAAGTAAGTAATGGTTATTTGTAGAGGGCCTTTCTCAAAAAGTGCTTTAACAAGCAAAAACAATATACAGCTAAAATACATACTTTAAAAGATGAAGAAACATAAGACAAACACAGGAGTCCCAGAAAATCAGGTAAGCCTGCAGAAATAAAAAAATGTTTCTTGAAGGACTCAGTAGATCCATGAAACGCAGAGGGAGAGGAAGATGCACTTGATTTATGTCATGACTCCTGAGACCAATCCCTTTATATATATATATATATATATATATAGCAAATTTTATATATATATAAATTCCAATAACACTAAATGCAATATTTTTGTACCTTTCAAATATAAAACGTTTGTAAAATAGTGTTACCAAAAGAGTATTGAGCTACTTGATTAACTTTTAACCAATCGTGGTGGTAGTATTATACCAACATTCTTATATTGTATTTAAAAGGCTACAGATGAATGTACTGTGCTGCACTAGCATTAGCCACCTGAACTAGCATGGTTTCAACCCAAAGTTTGCTAAAGAATTTACAATATAAAAAAATAATTATTTCATAATCAAGTAAAAAAAATACACAGTAATGAAGAAATAACTACAAATAAAACTTTTACGAAATATGTTCATTTTATTTCCCTTGTGTTCAATTTTTTCAATGTTAGCGTTTATTTATTTACTTTTTCCATCATTTTTTTTTTTTTAATCAAATGCCAATTTAATTATATCGAGCCCATAGCATCGAATCGTCACTTCAAACCATTGCGTTTGTCTTAATAATATTCGCCACTAGAGGCCGCCCTCGGGTTGCTGACCGTCCAACATCATACTCACACAAAGGACCGTCAGAGCCGCACCTTCACAGTCTTCACAGCACTTTCATCACAGGACTCGCCGACTCGGCTGCTCCTCAACATTTGGATAGATTCGTCACTTTGAGGAGGCTGTACACGTCACCAGAGTGACGTCAGACGAGCCACGATCACATCCCTGCCTGCACATTCCACTGCTGTTCTCTCACACGTAAGTTTGATACAGTCTCTGAACACTGTTTCTTACATTCCTGTTTTGGATTCTAACTTATTTATTTATTCACTTTTTCTTTTGACTTGTCATTTATTTTCTTTTTTTTAATTAATTAATTCAAAATATTTTCTTCCTTTTACACATTTTTAATGTATGATGTTAATGTACTAAGTCATAAAAACTGTTTGATATAAACAAATGGTATTGGAACTAAGTCAATTTGCAATTTAAAAGTTACAATTAATGAATAAGATTTTACTAGTAGAGTCAAGTTTAGTTGGTTTGCTTCTCTTAACCATTAAGTATTTCTTTGAAAAATTGGTTATTAAGTGAACAATGATTGCCTCTCTTAAGAAGCTCTGTCGTGTTGTACCATTCATTTATCCTCGTGACAGTGGCTAAGGCGCCGGGTCTCATTTGGAAATCTCTGATTTGTGTCCTCTGAATCTTGATAGGAAAACAACGAAAGGTTTTAGAAAATCACTCGAAAGTGTATAAAGCAGCCTTGCTCTGATCAAACCTGTTGCATAGTTCAAGATTCAGCCCCATTGGAGTTAGTATGTATGTAGGTATGTTCTTCATCAATCATATCCATTGGTCGTTCCTCCATCATTGCTCAGAAAGATCCATGATCTTAGTACATGTTCTCTGAAATCACAGCTGAAAACAGACTCCTCTAAATGTTGCACTAGTTGGTTCAGATGCCACTTCAACACTCAAGTATCAATTCAGTCAAGGAGAGCCATAAGTGCCATTCATTTGTGCCTCCCTCCCCCTGACCTTCGTGGAGGTAGCATCCATCATACTCTCAAGTGTCTGCTGCTGCATCACAGAAGCTCCTCTCCTATCATCGTGAACTTCAGCATTAGTTTCATCCTCAACATGTCATGACAACATGTGTGTTGACCTCAATATCACGCGTCGACCCTGCAGTGTCACAAGTATCTCCTCCAAGATAACGGTTGTCTCACGTGAAACAGGTGTCTTTGTAATCACTGGGTCAACGTGACCCGTAGGTCCCTAAAACAAAAGTGTTTACGGTATCCCTTGTGTTGCCTCATGGTCAAGGTGAAAGACCTCACTGGCCTACAGAAATACATATGGAGTGGTGAAGGTCGTCACATTTGTTTTTAGCTAGAGCTAGAAATAACACCATGATTAAAAGGATAGGAATTAAAACATATTTCATTTACTAAATGTTTTATGAACTATTTTAATTACACTATTAAACTCTATCTGTAAACAAAACAACAACATTCATTTCAAATATAAAAAAATAAAAATAAAATTCAACCTTTCAACATACAATACATTTAATTGTTTTATTAAAAAAATAATTCTATCCTTGAAAGAACCACTGGTACAAATGTAACATTTGAAATGTTAAATTCAACCGTAGAATAATCTGATGACACTGATATATTGCCAAACATGTTTAACTCACCTCCAGCACTACATTATCATAAGTTTCACTTACTGTATCGAATGTTCTGTTGCATGTTCCAACTCTTCTATCACTGCTGTCATGTGCAGCATTAAAGATGTCCAACACCTCACATGTCATCTCCAGTGTCATCAGTGTCACTCTCAGCATCAGGAAAGTCTTCAGTATCATGGGCGTCACATTCTGCAATTACTTTTTTGTTTCCTCAAATTGTTACATTTTCTCCAGAGGACAGTACTGGGAGAGATAACACGTAACCATGTGAACAAGAGATTGCTACTCTGTCCATGACACTGATCTGTCATTCATGTTATTCTATTGGACTTCTCTTAACGTATGTGCTGATTCTCTTTGCTTTCCACCAGTGATTTCCAAACATCTTTCAATGAGCACTCGGCAGAGAGGTCTTTCTGAGAAATCCATGCTGACATCTTGAGCCGCGACTTTTTTCTCAGCGCCGTCATTGCTCACTTGGCTGAAGGAAGTGTGTTATCAGCAGGTGATTGGCTTCCATCTCTCCGTGCTAGACGTATGTGATTGAGTTAATATTGGAACCAACACATCGATGGAGCACGACCATGAAATGTGCTTTATTTTTGATACTCGCATCTTACCTCGGCAGTGACACCTTCGGAGTGTGAGAATGGCGGCTGTCATCCGAATAATTGTGGCTCTGCTGCTTCTTCTGCACTGCTGTACAGGTGGGTCCAATTTACTTTTTCACTCTCTCTCTCTCTCTATATATATATAGATATATATATATGTATATAATTAGTCTTATTTAACTTGTCGCTGCTGCTTCTGTTTTCAGAACTTATTTTCATAAATGCCTCCTATTTCATTTCAGTCTTCAATCAGAAAATAACCTGAGGTTTTCCCTTCCACACAAGCTGTCAAAACAAAAGAAAAGAATGTATAAAAGTTATCACTATGAAAATTAATCTCTAGGACGGGGCTCGCCTTGGATGTTCGCAGTAGAAATGCGAGTTCATCTTTTGTTGGCACCATAAGTACGTAGGTGGGTTCTGTAATTAGTGCCTCCCACTAAGTTCTGTGGTTGTGTTGATGTTTATCTGCTGTTTTAATAAATTACCTCTTTGTGTCGGTTTGTTTATTGGTTAAAAAATACATGTAATACATTCAAATTTGAACATGGTGAATTTTAAATGCCTCTCTTTGAATGATAAAATATTTTATTGCCGGTGTTGTAAACAGAACACAGGATTTTGTTGTGTCAGTACAGAATGAAAGAATGAAATAGTGTCCACCTGCTGCTGTCGCTTCTATTTTTGAACAATCTATATTAACGAATCACACATTATTTTGACATAATTTGTTTAAGGGAATATTGTATAACCCTGACATATTTAACATATATTTCTGGTCTGTCCTATGAGGCATTTGTCGAAGCTGAGTGTCCGTTTTGCAGATCAGCTGTGCTTGAGAAATGTTTCACACGACCTACATGATACCCCCAAAACTCAGTCTTTTTCTAATTATTATTTATTATTGAGGAAGATTTAGAATAGAATAGAATAGAAAAGCTTTATTCATCCCCAGAGGGGAAACACTTTCACAACAGCGCAGTTTAAAAAAATAAAGCTTTTCTATTTACAAAGCAGCACAAAGAAATACACCTGTCCGGAGGAAATATTTCACAGAGTTATTTGTTTAAAAGTTGCATTTACCACTTCACCTGCAGTTTAAACATTGGTTTAAAATAAACACTTAATAGTTGCTCTTTTTAATCCTTTAAAAAAAAAAAAAATTGGTATTGCCTGGTGGTTCTATTATACCAACTCTTTAAAATTGAATTTAAAAAGTTAAAAATTAAAATGTCTTTAATTTACAAAAAATATTTTTTTAATTATTGGAATTAAAATATCAAACTCTAGGTGTAAAAAACGCATTTATTTTGAAAATGTTAACAAAATATAATATATAAAACAGATTTGAAGAATAAATATAACATTTCAACATACAAATGATTGAATGTATTAATAAATTCACCTGTGCGTGCTCAGCTACATCTGTGTCGGCTGCTGTCAGCCGGTGGCTGTTGTGTTGAACTCAATGTGTCATATTTGACTTCAGGGAGGTGCGGAGCGGCGGGACTGAAAAAGCAAATTTGAAGAAATGTAACTTCTTTAAAAGTTGCATTTACCACTTCAACTGCAGTTAAACATTGGTTGAAAATAAGATTTAGTAGTTGTTCTTTTTAATAATGTTTTTCTGTAAGTAATTTGGTATTGTCTGGTGGTACTATTATACCAACTCTTTAAAATTGTTTATGAATTAAAAAAAGGTTATTTTTTAATTATTGGAATTTAAATTGAAAACTCTAGGCGCATAATTCCATAATTCCATCTGAATGTCCAAAACTGGTGGCCTTTCGTTGCACTTGAGATAATATTCTTACAGACCACATGACTCTTGACAAAGTCTTAACTGCTTTTATTTGTTTAGAAAACACAATATGTGCAAACAATCGGCTTTAAACGCTGCTGGAGTCGACGGTATCCTCTTGTCCTTAGTCATTGCTGTGATCTTGTGGGATTTGATTGTTCCATATGGTGCGGGACCGTAATGACTGCTGCCATCTAGCGGCCGGAAGTTTAACTTTAACACTTAATGAAATATTTATTTATATTTGCTAGATATTTGCTTGCTAATTGTAAATGCAATTTATTTGACACACACTTTATTGAAATATAAATCGCAAAATAACTATGATAACATTATGATTTGAAATTCCCAAAAGAAATTGCAATATTTAAGTGTATCAATAATTTCTCCCACCTCTAATTTTAACTTATTATACATTATAATTATCATTGCTAATATTTTTTTCTTGTCAGTGCTTCTCTTATATTGCTTACATTAATGGTGAATGAAATGACAATGAAAGAGAAATTCTCAAAATAAAGCGGTTACAAGTCATCCCAATCCATTGTACATTTCTTTGTCTTTTTATAAACTTCAAGATGTACTGATTCATCTTGTGGATTGAAGAGGGCCACGTCTTGAAACAAGTGACAATAACATCATAGCAAGAGTACTAATTAGGAACTTCATAATAAAAGCTCCTACATCGCCATCCAGTTCGACACAAAAATAAGAATATCGTCTCCATTCTACGAACTAGCATTTTGTTGTTCTCATTTTTGTTGTGGACTGGATGAAATCAGCTAAAACACAACACATTGGACATGCCTAGATGTTTCACATGATGACACTATGAACGGTTGATCTTCAGTACATTGCAATTTTTGGGAGAGACTGACATCCACAGGATACACAGGGGCATTTATTTTCTGTTTTCCAATACAGGTCATGAAACGAGCAACAACTCGATCAAGTCCATGTTCCAGACTGAAAGCTCGCAGTGGATCAGCAGCCTATTCCTGCTGGGCCTGACCGTGGTTCTGTCCAGCGTGGTCTACCTGTGCATGCTCAGCTACATCTGTGTCGGCTGCTGTCAGCCGGTGGCTGTCGGGACGGATTCAGACGTTTTGGCGGAGATCGTCTGAGGTGCCATGTTGAACTCAATGTGTCATATTTGACTTCAGGGAGGTGCGGCGGAACTGAAATAGCAAAGGTGAAGAAATGTAATTTCAAAACGATGTGGGAATATCTCAGGGGCCCTCAGCCGGTGTTGTCTGGCAAAGAACTGAAGGAGTCTCTCATATGTCAAGCTCATGTCCATTGGTTTGTGCCCCAGGATCTCTGCTAGATGATGCTTTTCTGACACTTTGGAAATGCTAACAAAAGATGGATTATCTCGCAACAGGTGGGATGTCTCCTAAGGATGTGAAACACCTTTTAAACTCTTATTAGAGATCAAAGAATGACATCAGTTCCACTCCATGATGTGATCTTTAGCATTAGACCAGTTGTTGAAAATGATCAGGATTAGGAAATCCAAATGTTTGCTATAAGAATCAGGTAGTCTTTTTTACTTGTATGCCATTTTTTTCCAAAGCATCATTGGATTTAATCATCCTGATCCGGATGCTTTTTTAATGCCATGACCAGTGCTCTAAATAGGACAACCTATCATAATGTGAACTACTGCCAAATTTATTTATTTTATTTTACTAGACAAAACATAAAAATATTAATATTTATTTCTATTTTTGATTTATTTCTTGACCACTCTTCTGAGGCACGACCAAAACAAATATACATAAAAAATACATTTTGGCTATTTTGACAAAGTCTTGAATTTCCAAACGTCAATTCAATTCAATTCAATTTCAATTCAATTTTATTTAAAGTGTCTTATCATAACAAAGTTATCTCAAGACACTATACAGTTGTAATAAGACTACAGTTGATTAAGGAAAAATAGATCCCAGCAATTCAACAAAGAGCAAGAAACAAAACACTGTACAGTGAGCTGTACAGTGAGCAATGGCGAGGAAAAACTTCCTTTTAGAAGGCAGAAACCTCGAGCGGAACCCGACTCATTGTTGACGGCCTGCCGCTTTGACCGGCTGGGAGGAAGGATGGGGGGGTAGACAGATGGATAAGGAGAGGAGTGAGGGAGGATATAGTGAGAGAAAAGAGGAGAGTGTAGGAGGGTCCATGGGGGTGCTGGAGAGAACTCGGGATCTGATGACGTGGTGAAGATCCTGGATCAGCAGCAGCTCTGGAGGTGGATCCCTGGATCAGTAACAGCTCTGGAGGTGGATCCCTGGATCAGCAGCAGCTCTGGAGGTGGATCCCTGGGGCTCCGGGAGAGAAATAAAAAGGTGTGGGTTTGGGACAAATGTAGACAATACACAGGTATACAGACTCCGGTGACGGGTGAAGATATATAGAGGGGAGAGGGGGGGGGGGGGTTGAAATAGCCAGGCCAGAGGGCACATACCTAGCACAGCAGATCCAGACACAGGGGCCCAAGCCGCGGCAGGAACCCGCGGGAGACCAGGACCCGGCAGGCGAGATAACCACCAGAGCCGACCCCAAACACCAGCGAGAAGGCGGACCACCACCGGGGGCGCGAGAGGGCGAGCACAGGCGAGGACGACCGAGGAAGCAGAGAGGGGGAGGCACCAGGCGCAGGCACCGGGGCTGAGGGGCAGCCAGAAGAACCAGTCAGGGGATAGGGCCCCGGGGCCAGGCCGGGCGACAGAGGACCCCCAGACCGTCAGGCCACCACCAAGTCCATAGCAGGGGACCGAGTCAAGGAGATGGGGACCCACCACAGCAGCGGCGGCGGAACCCCCCCCAATACCCTGCGGACACGGCCAGTAGCCGGGTTGAGTGCCACCGCATGAGCCCGGGGGAGCAATGGCCAGGCACCGGCCCAGGTCCCCCGGGTCACAGGGGCAGGGCGGGGGCAATGGGGGCCGCAGCCGTCCGGGAACGGCCCCCAGTCTTTGAACTGTAGACCGTCCCCAACAGCCGCAGCCCACCTCCCCATGAGGGAAGTTTGGGGGGCCAGCAGTATTCGATGGGCAGTCCACGGTCTCTAAGTTGCCGAGGCCCTGCCCATCACACGTACTGACCCCCAGCCACCGCCCCCACCCACCATGCAGCACCCAGGGGGACAGCAGCACTTGCATGGGCGGTACATGGTCACTACGGTAACATGGGTCCGCCCAATGCCTCCGCCGTCCCCCCAATGCGGCCCCGCCCAGTGTGGCCCCCCCCCACCCGGGAAGCCCCCGAAAGACCGACCAGCCCGGCCACGAACCCCCAGGACCAAGGGCGACAAACCCCCCGACCACGGCACATGCCACACAGGGCGGGTAGAGGACCACAGCCACCGCTGCAGCAGACACCCACCCCAAGACAGGCCCCCCACCACAGACCAGGTGAAGCCATTGGGGCCGGAAGGTCATCCAGAACACCCGGCCAGCCCCAGCCCCACCCCCGACGGTTCACCCGCCGACCCCGTCGGCGGGACCAGCAACCCCCCAGCCCCAGCACCGCCCCCAGCGCAACCCCCCATCCACCACCCCAGCCACCCCCGCCAGCACCCGCCCACACGCACCATCAAAAACCCCCCGGAAGCGCGCCACACCCCCGCCGGCGCACGGGGCCATCGCGGCACCAGCGGTCACCACCACCAGGCCCAAGGCACCCACAGGCCCCACCCGCCGGACCCCCACACCCGAACCGGCCAAGCCAGAACGGCCCCGGCGAGAAAAGAAGGATATACAGAGCTCGGTGTCTAAAACTAAAACTAAAACTCCTCCAGCATTCTCAGCCTATAGCAGCTAAGATAAACAGTTTTGTTAGTTATGACAGCTAGAGATAAACAGTCAAGTTAATAATAGGCTTTATCGAAAAGTAAGGTTTTAAGATTATTTTTAAACATAGAGAGGGTGTCTGCCCTCCGGACTGAAGCCGGTAGTTTGTTCCACAGTAGAGGGGCTTGAAAACTGAAGGCCCTGGCTCCGAATCTACATTTAGAGATTTGTGGTATAACTAGTAGATCAGAGTTTAGGGATCGTAAGGTCCTTGAGGGTTGGTAAGTTTGGACTAAATCTTTAATGTATGTTGGTGCTAGACCATGTAAGGCTTTATAGGTTAGGAGAAGGATTTTAAATTGTATTCTAAATTCTACAGGAAGCCAATGTAGGGAAGACAGCACAGGGGAAATGTGTTCGCGCCTCTTAGTCTTAGTCAGGACACGAGCTGCAGAGTTCTGAATGAGCTGAAGAGTTCTGAGAGACTTTTTAGAACATCCTGACAGAAGAGAGTTACAATAGTCCAGCCTGGAGGTAACAAAAGCATGGATGAGCTTCTCAGCAGCATCTAAAGGAAGGAAATGCCTAATTTTTGAAATGTTACGAAGGTGGAAATAAGCAGTCCGTGAGATTTGTTTTATGTGTGAGTTAAATGATAAGTCCTCGTCAAAGCATACACCCAGATTCTTTACAGTGGTGCTAGTAGCAGGAGCAAGTCCATTTTGTAAAGCTAGATCATTAGTTAATAATTGTCTGAGATGTTGCGGACCAACTAGTAAAACCTCAGTCTTTTCCGAGTTCAGTAGGAGGAAGTTTTTGGTCATCCATGACTTGATATCTGTGATACAGGACTGTAATTGTGTTAGCTGAATTCTTTCATCTGGCTTCATGGACAGGTAAAGTTGGGTGTCATCAGCATAACAGTGAAAATGTATAGAGTGTCTTCTAATCAAGTCCCCTAGTGGGAGCATATAGATTGTGAATAGTATTGGACCAAGAACAGAACCTTGTGGGACACCATAGCTGACCTTAGTGTGTGTCGATGAGAGGTGGTTGTCATGTACATAGTGCGTTCTATCCGACAGGTAAGATTTAAACCAGTCAAGAGCAGTTCCACGAATGCCTATATGGTTTTCTAGCCTCTGTAGAAGGATTTGGTGGTCGACAGTGTCAAATGCAGCACTGAGATCTAGAAGAACAAGAACTGAAACATGGCCCTGATCAGAGGCCATCAGTAGGTCGTTACTTACTTCTACCAGGGCGGTCTCTGTTCTGTGGTGTTCCCTAAAACCAGACTGAAACACCTCAAATTGATCATTGTCCTGGAGATAATCACAGAGCTGACTCGTTACCATTTTCTCCAGAAGTTTTGAAATGAATACTAGATTAGAGATAGGCCTGTAGTTAGTGAGGACCTCTGGATCGAGAGTGAGTTTTTTAAGCAGAGGTTTAATTACTGCAACTTTAAAAATCTGAGGCACATAGCCGGATGTCTTGAATCTTTCCTCTAATAGTTACAATTTTTTCATTAAAAAAGTTCATAAAGTCATTGCTACTGAGATGGGGAGGGATGGACTGCTCAATGGACTGATGGCTCCGTGTCAGCCTGGCTACAGTGCTGAATAAGAACTTGGGGTTATTCTTATTTGCTTCTATAAGTGATGAGTAGTAGCTGGCTCTGGCTTTCCGAAGAGATGCCTTGTATATTTTTAACTTATCCTGCCAGTCCTGGTAGAATTCATTATGTTTTGATGAACGCCATTTCTTCTCTAGTCGTCTAGAAACCTGTTTTAATTTACGTGTTTCCTGAGTATACCAGGGAGCAAGACTACTTCTGTTAACAGCCTTTTTTGTTAGTGGTGCGATTAAGTCAAGCGTATTGTGCAACGAGTCTGTAAAACTGCCCACAAAGTTATCAATGTCTGGGTGACTATGGGTAGAGTTTCTTGACACACTGAGGCTAGGCGTTTTACTGAGCACAGAGGGAATTATTTCCATGAACTTGGTAACGACACTTTCAGACAGACATCTTTTGAGAGTGCTCCTGCTCTGTAGACTTGGCTCATTTAAAATGAAGTCAAAGGTTATTAATTGATGGTCGGAAAGAACTGAATTCTGAGGAGAGACAATAACATTTTTAATTTCAAGTCCGTATGCTAGGACAAGGTCTAATGTGTGCTTAAAACAGTGAGTCGTTCATGTACATACTGAGAGAAACCAAATGACTCCAGGATAGAGTTAAACCTGTTAGCTAAGCTATCGGGGACCATATCAACATGGATGTTAAAGTCACCAACAATAATCACTTTATCTGTTAAAGTTAGTGTGGCTGGGTGGTGTTGATTCATTTAAAGATACGTAATCATCTATAGACAGCCAAGTTTCGGTTAATAATAATAAGTCAATGGTTTTATCTGATATAAGTTCATTAATTAGTGCAGCTTTTGAGGACAGGGATCGGATATTCAACAATCCACACTTAATTCTCCTGTCCTCTACAATGGTAGTATTTATTTGATTTAGATTTATTTGAATTAGATTATCTTTAATAGCTCTTCTACTGACATTTTTACTTGGTTTTATTAAGCGGGTCAGATTGACCCTCTCTATGTGGTTAGCGGTGGGTGGCTGTTGTGGGAGACGTCAGACTTTGTACTTTATACAATTATGAAGTTCAAAAAAATTGAATATATCATTCTTATTTTTTTTTTTTAACTTCTTTTCATCATCTTATTATTCTTACACTGAACGACATAATCTGTCCTATGTCTACTTCAGACCTGGGCAAAGTGCGGCCCAGGGGCCACATGCGGCCCTCTGACTGTATTTATGTGGCCCTCGTAATGTCAAAGTATGATCATGTATAAATGGTTCTCATGCATTGAAAAGTGTATTTTGCATTTATTATTCATTTAATAATAATATATATATATTTTTAAGTTAGTTGAAGAAATGTTTTGAAAAAGAACTCATATTTATACAAGAACAAAATTGCAGCTTATTTAACTTAATAAATGTCACGGCCTTATGAGGAATGTCCTTTTTTTTAGGGATTTTCTCGTATTTCTTTTTGATTGACGGCCCCTAACAACATTCACATAAATTAATGTGGCCCTTGAAGAATTATAATATTCCACACCTTGTCTACTTAATCTAAAATACCACTGTAACAATATAAATCAAGGTGTTTACGAAATCTACAATATGACTCATTACTCATTACTTCATCACTCACAAGATTTGCTACATTTCTTTCCTGAAATCCGACTTGAAATCCTTACCCCTGTTGGGAGTTATTCAGATCCCACTGGAATGTTTTGAACAGCACAAACTGAAGGCTTGATCCAGATTAAAACTAGGATTTGATACATGATTCAATCCGATCTCAGAATCCTTATTTCCTTTCATCCATTTCTAAGACTCCACTTCAAGTTTTATCGTCACCGTGGCAACAGCAATGCTGGAAACAATTGTGTGAGGACATGGCGGCAGATCAGCAAATCCCTGAATCAGATTCCCACAGATGTATATTGATAGTAAGTAAGTTCATTTAAAAGGACAAATAAGTAATTTATACTTGTGAAGCGCCTTTTGCAGACCATAGTGTTCTTAATGTCTTCTTTATTCATATTAAAGGTTTCTTATTATCAGACTGGGTTAAACCAAACATGTGGTTGTTCATCCTTTTAACATTCATTCTATCTATATAGCTCAGTTCTTTTGTGTTCAAATATATTTGATTGCCGTGAGTGCAATGGGACTGCAGGGGGCAGCAGCTGGAACTAAGACACGTAAGGAAGGTTACAAATCCCTCCAGATGTCTGTGGATCAAGATGTTTATTTAGAACTCCATCGTGTATGTAATCATCTTCTCCTTGTCCCCTATTCAACATGTTTTCAACATTTTTCAAAAGATAGAAAATCACTGACCAATACATAACCTCCTTGGAAGAGGTAACTATAATACTGACGCAAAGTCTCTACTTGTTTTGACGACTTCTTCTAACAGGTTGTTCCCCTTTGAGAGTGTAAACTTACGTGTCCTGGTTTAGTGTCAATCTCAGACTCAAGGCCAAGGGGCCAAATCTGGCCGCCAAGTCATCTTATGTTGCCCACGAGTGAAGATGAAGACGCTGGTGTTCAAGTGAGCTAATGGAGATTGTTGATGTCAGCAAATAAAGAAACTTTTTCACAAAAAACGTGAGAAGAAAACTTTGTTGAAAATGCCTGTGGATGTTGATATTATGCATATTTAGTATCTAAGAGCATCAAAGCATTATAGTGCATATTGTATTCTGTTCACTCATAAAGGAGTTCCAGGTAAAGACTATAAACATTAAACTTAGTTTGGCTGGTGTCTTAGACCATGATTGTCATTTGGGACTGTGGGGAACATTCATTGACATTCTTACACACTTTCCATTAGTATTCAGATTAAATATAATCACCTCTGAACAGAACACTATGTACTGTCTCACGTGAAGAAACAACTCATGGATTGGACTTATTTTCCCTCATTTTAAGAATGTTGAGTAAATGATTCATCACTCTGGTTGGACAGACACAATTGGAGGAATTTTAGTCTCTAAAAGATGATTTCTTGAGTCTGAGATGAAACATGTTGGAATACAGAACATTCAAAGCATGCCTCCACAAAAGACCGTGAAAAAATCTGAAATGAAAAAGAGATTTAAAAATAATGTTTATTTATTTCATTCAACAATTTGAATTAACTTATTAATATAATAATCTAATCCCATTAATATGAGAAATTAATTACAACACCAAGGTTGATGGTTCTCTTCTGTGTGTCGCTTCTATGTTGTCCTTGTGCTTGTGTGGGTTTAACTCTAAAAAAAAAGAAGAATAAAATAATACTGTATTATTCAGTTATGTCAGTAAACATTTTTTTTAATTAAACATGTGTTACAACTGAGATAAGATGTTGCCTCAGGTTATCAGATAATTAAAAAACAACATTCTTTTATTATTAATTGTATCTCATTAAAAACAAGTCTTATTATATTTAAATCAGGTTTTCGAGTGCAGATTAATTTGATCACACATCAACTGTGATCATTTATATCTCTATAAATCCAAACATTACGCTGAATCGGCGAGATAACCAGATGTCTAACTCTTTTTCAGGCATATCTTTAGAGAAAACTGGACTGAATGTCAAGAGTAACTTTTTTTCCAAAAGGAAAAACCTTTCAGACAATAATAATCAACAGAACATTAATAATATATAAATATATAGTTTATATAGACGTAGCTAAAAGATGCTCCTTCCTGCGTCCATGTCTCAACAAGAACTGACCTCTGGTGACTCTTGCAAGGCCAGTTTGAGAGCCGTGGTCCAAAGGTGTCAGTGCCATACAGAGGTTTGACTTTGTGAGGATTTAACACATGCATTTAAGAACAGGCTAAAAGACGAACACTACATCAAAGCGGCCACTTGTCAAGTCTTTTGCCAACAAACTGGTGGTCAAAGGTAAAAGAGATATTTTGTTTTTTAAAAGAAAAGGGGTTTCATCCTGAATACAGTTTGCACTTTTATGTGAAGTGATGTCTTCATTTTACAAGTACAAAAACCCCCCATGGGGAGTAGGACCTTTTCAGATGTTTTTTAAACAAGTACTATATACCATCCAATCAAATGATAATTTTAGCGTATTAAGCTTGATTTTATTATTTGAGTTTATTTTTGCTCCTTAATCTTTGCTTGATGGCCTCTCACAACACTCCCAGCACAAGATCCTCATGAATGCACATCACCCAGTGTGAGATTGTTCGTCAGGAAGTAGCATGTCATGTAAGAATGTGTCATACATGCGTCATTAGCATGGATGTTATTTTCTCTCCTTTCAGGTTTTCTCTGGACTCCTCACGACATGACGTGCACCTTCACCCCTCCCTCTGCTTGTGTGGCTTGTGAAGTGAAAGACGACTTACTTCTACCTCCCTTCAAGCTTTTCTGCTCGTGAGATGCCTCTGGCGATTGAACGGCTCTGCTGATGATTGACAACAACGTCAAGATCCATCAGCCAGTTGCCAGGGGATGCAGGGACTCCCCGACGTCTGCACCGTTGCCATGGAAATAAGGAGTGCTCGTATTGAGCCTGCAGAGTGCAGCAGAGTCCGCGTTTGGAGGCCACTTGACTCGATGGAGAACTTCCTTCTGACTTGTATCCCACCAGCTGCGTTTTTCAAGAATAAGAAGGTAATTACAATTGGCCACTTTTCATTGAAGGTTTTCTGGTTTGGGTTCAAGGTACTGACAAGTGTACACCAGCACATGCTTCAACCAATTATCCGTTCCAAAAGCTGGAGCTGCTGTTTGGCTGTAGGCTTAAACATGTTTTATAAACCCACTGAAATTTAAGGAAATTGAAGTTGAGCTGGAGCTTCTCTCGATGAAACTAATCCCACTGACCACTTAAGCAAGTAAGAAAGTGCATTCCCATTCCACTGTTGGTTTAGGGAAATGACAAGATGAGAGTCACTCTCTCTATGGAAAATGTGACCCTTCTGAGGTCACTAAACTGATTATGTGCTAACTAACAAGTTCTTAATAACTTTTGTTATTTTTAATTACCAGATCAACACTTATTGTAACTTGTTATAGATTTCTATTTAAGAACTTCATTTTTTTCTTGTCTTGTTTTTCAATGTTAATTGAAATAAATGTATTTCCTTTTCGTAATAACATGTTTTTTTTTTTTTTTCATTAAAAAAAATCTTTATAAAATTTCCTTTCATCATTTATAGTTAATTAAAATGCCTAAGCATGTGAATTTTGTAATGTTCATAATGCCTGAATCTTTTTTTTCTTTTTTTTTATGTTTCCCCACCATTTAAGGCAGGGGGTCCCCAACGCTTTTTTGTACTGCAGACCAGTTTGATGTTGACATTATATTCTTAAACCAACCTTCAGATGAAAACAATAAAAATTCAACAGCATGGTCGGCAAAAAACAAACAAAGGTTAAGTGCATAGCAAATGCATAGCATCAAAACGCTGAATCAGCAGGACTGGTTTCTCTGCAACAAGATGGTCTCATGTAGAGTTTGTTTTTGACTAATCTAAACTAGTTTTGGGGATCATTCTTTTCGTAAACTTTACTGAAACAATTGTCTTGGTGTAAGAGATTCACAGGCTAATGTTACAGAAAATCTAGTTTTTTTCTCAAAACACCTTTCAGACATGAATTATATCAATTATTTTTTATTTCTGTGCGGTCCAGAACCACTGCTGTCTGTCTTCATTCCTTCTATCTTTTGGATTGACGGCCAGTTACATCAGTCAAAGTACATAATGGGACCTCTTTGGAAATGTAACTGCTTTAGGTGAAGAATGAGTGTCTTGAGATGAAACCAGCAACAGATTTACAGGAGGAGTGTCAGTCCTATTAGATTCCAGCAAAAATGCTGGCATAACCACGTTACAATTTGAGGCACTAACATTATTTGTACCTAAATAACTTTAGTAAACTCACATCATACTCGACTAACATATCTCAGGTAAAAATGTTACTAGTTCAGTGGTCTCCAATCCCTGCTGCGTGAACTAATACCAGCCTTTGAGATATTTGTTACTGGGCCGCAGAGAGAAAACTAATTTACACAAATTCTCTTTTATTGATTATTTCTGTATGAAATGGGTTTTCTTTTAAAAACAAATCATATTTTATCTCAAGTAACATTTGCATGTGACGCTCAATTCAGTCAAGTTTACTCCAAAAATAAACCTGCAAACTATAGGGAAAATCATTGAAAGAAAAACACTATAGTATTTATTTTTGTTGTTTATATCCGAAGAAATAGGGCTGCTTTGCTGAAAAGCACAGGTTAAATAATGAGAATGGAAAGACTAAAAAAGTATGAAACAGGAAACTAATATATGTGTCTTGTGATTTGTTGCTAGTTGTTTTTTCAATACAAAGAGAAAAAAATGTCAAACTTCCTCCCCTGAATTTGATAAAGACATTATATATTGATCTTTTTTTTAATTTGTGGACAATTTTCATTAACAGTCATGCTCTGGCATCTTCAAACAACAACAAAAAGGAATCATTTCTGAATAAAAGGAAATTTTATAGACAACAGAAAATATTGATGTTAGAGCAGGTGGTTCTGGCTGGACAGCATGTTGTTAAAAGTTTAAAACTTGGCTTCACAGACTATTTAAATTATTTATAAACTTACTTTTATTTTCCTTTCCCTATTATGTGTCAATTAAATACAATTATTTTAACAAGCAATTTAATTTCGTTATAAAGTCACCTTTTCATGTGTTGCACCTCAAAAAAACATTTTGTAAAAAATTAATTTAGTAAGAAAAAGTGTCTTCCTCCCACAGTTTTTGTTTTGCATTATTTTAGCCGAATATTCACTTTTTAAATAAAAATTATAACATTTTATAATATAATGACAAACTGTTTAATTTTATTGAGAAACTTGAAAATGTATATACAATGAATTAATATACAATCAACCAAGAACCAACCTTGAAAAAATGAAAATCTATAGATTATAAACGCATTTTGCAGTGAATAAGTCCTTATTTCTTAACATACAGTATATATTCCAGCCTTCCCTGTTGCTCTAGTTCAAATGTAATTGACTCCCTGACATGAATTCAGATCGTACACTTCATATTTTGTAGCAAAGATGCAGACAGTTTTCTAGAATAATTTGAAATAGTGGTAAATTCTCGGCACTCCTGTGAGTAAACACATTTCCCATCACTAGCTTGTGACAGTTCACTCGCATCAGTCACTCAGGACAGACGTTTCCCTCCTGTCTGGACGAAAAAAAAAGGGGATGGGAGGTTATTGAAGGTTGTCTGGAATGCTGCTGAGGTCAGGATGCAGTATTCCTCACCCACATAAGAAATACCTCACACTACCGTTTGATGCAAACTGACAAAGAGAAAAGCTCCACAGTTGTGGGGTAATTGAGAATTGTGTGTCTCACATCCAGTTTCTTTGTTGCAGAGGCTGGTGCACATCACAGAGGATCACATGGGTGATGTTGCATCATGACAGCAGCGTACACGCACAGATCTATAATCAATGTGAGGAAGACTCCCAGCATCTTATTACACATCCTTGGAGTGTAATGCAGTCGACTGTTTGATTTATTCATCTCTTGGATTCAGAGTGATGCCCGTAGGTGGAGCCCTGTGCAGAATGAACAGTTCCCACAGACTTGAAGCACACCGTGTTCCATATAGACTGGAGTCAAACAAGGACACGTTGTCTGAGGAATTATTTAAGACCACCTTAAATGTGCATCTGCAGCAGGGTGTGGATTCACAGATCAAAAATCAATAAGATACGATGCTGTGATTTAATACACATTTCTGATTCCAGTTGATGTAAATGTGGATACAGTTTGTGTTGTACATTTTTTTGTCATTCAAAGTGTGCACCTTAAATTCAACATGCCCTTGTTGTGTGGAATAGATCATCGGTGCGTTCATGACTCACTCAAAACATGACTCTTGGGACAGATATGAGATTTAAACAAATAAAAATGTAATTGTTTGGCATGGATAGATGGAAATAATCACGAATCTGATACGATAGCGTGTGATATGAACAGTTATTCATATTCATAAAGAATGAATTCTCCGACGTCTTTTGCAAGAAGTATTATACAATTAAACAACAGATAATCATCATCCCCCATGTTTTGGTGAGCACACTTTGATCTTAGGCAGCACCGATCACAGCATCACAACATCTTTCACATTTCATTTTACCTTGAGCTCCCACAGAGTTTGTCCTGGAATTAGCAAAGGCTAATGTTTAACTTAGGGATACATTTCTATCTGTACTTTGATAATAATCCATCCAGACCTTTATGGGAAAATAAGAGATTTAGTTCTTGCTGGTATTGCTAAAGGAGAATGTGTACCTGTACTTATTTTAATGACCAATACTTTTCGAAAAAATAAATGAATTAATAGTTCCATATATAGTAGTAAAATGTATATATATACAGTAATAGTTGTTCAAGTTCCTTTTCTAATCTAAATTGTCATTTAATTGCAGTAGTAACTGATCCACAGCAACAAGTCACATAAAATGTATATACACAGTACATCCATTAGATGTCCAATAAAACCCTTGTTTACTCCTTAAAGGATATAACAAACACGAATTTCTCATTGTTGGTATTTGTACTTGGACCGTCTTTTTTTTCGTAAAATATAAAAAATATTTCTGTTTTTACAGTTTTGTAAAATAAAGTCTATAACGTTTATGCATGTCGATGATGTCTGTAAACTCGAGTGTCTTCGATTTCTGGAACGTTAAATTATTGTCTGCTAAAATAATCTAGACAATTGAGTGTAATGTTATATGTTAACTGGGCTGTGTTCCTCGTGAGGTCGGTTTTTAAACAAAAAGTCTTATGCTAAAATTCTAGAAATGTTGAAAAATCCTCGTTTCGTACTGGAAGTGTAAATTCCGAGTCTGAGATCGTCCCCTGAAGGCAGCTCGGTTGTGAGATCAGCTGATTTTTTTACGCTGCCATTTTGTCCGGCGGAGCAGCAGCAGCCAGTCTGAGACTCACCCGCTGCGGAGACGCTCCAGACAGGCAGGCAACACGGGACTGTCGCCACTTCAAACCACGCTGATAATGTGGAGGCGGCAGCTGGACTACACCCGGGACCGAGCCTGAGAACCTCGTCGGTTCAATCTCACACATACGGGAACTGTCATATTTTGAAACTTACCGGCTCTTCAGTGTAAATCTTACCCGGGACTCGCTCGCTCTCGCTCGGTCTGACAGGTCGGCTAACCCCGCTAGCTTTTTTCGGCTAACATACATTTGTATGTTTCCACTGGGACTATTTTTATCGTCATCGTAAAAAAATCGAAAACAATGCGCTGCTTGATTTTGGGTGACTTTTTGTGCCCGGGGGAGGGTTTGTGATAGCAGCTGAGCTAACAAGTTGACGTGGAGGAGGAACTCTTGATCTGTTCCAGATTGTTGCTGAGATTTATCCCGGATCGTTCCTTCTCTCCAGCTATAGGTCTGACTCCCCACCGAACAAACCCTCGGGGCGACTTACCAGCCTGCCAGCGAGCTATGTTTATTTGCGGCCAGAAAGTAATTTCCAGTGTTTACAAATTCCACAGCGGGACTCTTTCCTGGTTCGAGAACTGCAGCGGAAACATTAGCTAACACACACTAGCCCGGGTTAGTTGTGCTAATAGATAGGTAGATAGTTGAGAACTCACAAGACACAGTACATCGGTTAATATCCGGATTTTGACTTTGCGGAAGTCCCCGGTTTTTGGTTGTTTTCCCGCACCTGGACAGGAGGAGCTCCCACCGCTTGACTTTGAAGTCACTTCGAGTACTGTTGACAGATCGATTGTGATTATTGCTCACCGATCGAACACGCAGAGATGTCGGGCCAGTCTATCACGGATCGGATCGCAGCCGCGCAGCACAGCATGACCGGCTCTGCCATCAGCAAAGCGGTCTGCAAAGCCACCACGCATGAAGTCAGTGGACCCAAGAAGAAACACCTGGACTGTGAGTAGATGTTCTGTCAGTGCTGATCCATCGTTCCCCACAGGGCCTTTGCTTGTGTGTCAGCACAAGAAATGGCAATAAAATACCCCAACCGCAAAACTGATCTACACATTTACATTTGTCAATTTATACATGTTTATTAGAAACCGTGTATTAAGTATAATATTCTGAAGGGATCCATTTTAATGTTTCCATTCTTGGTTCCTATTAGATGAACACCGATTTTCTTTGTCTTTACAAATCATGTTGGAACAACCTGCATATCTCTTGGTCATTAGAACTAGAACTTGGAGCTCCAGCACATTAGTTCAAAGGACACACTTTAAAGTCATTGTTTATTTTGGCCAGTTACCTTTATCGATTGATCACTATTCCTAGAATAAAGGTAAATATTACCACATGCAAGCAAGAACATTGGCAGAATTGTTTTTCAAGATAGTGAGTTATAAGGTAAGGTAAGGTAAAACTTTATTGATTGAAATTATAAAATTGTTTATATTGAAGAACATTATTGACTTCATCTGGTGAAAGACCCTTGGCCCTTGAATATGTATTCCTGGAAGCTAACCTGAGCCAGAGACAACACAAGGGAATTCTCTTTTGTATAGTGTGAGTCTTCAGTAAGATTTCAATGGGTCACTAATAAATGACTGTTTATTTAATGGCATAATAAAGAAATGATAATTTTTAAAGGTCAGGCCTTGTGAAATGCAAATGAGCATGTAAAATTTATAAAAACACTGTAATCAGACGGCATAAAAGAGTGGCTTTTTCCCTTTTCTAAAGCGCAATAAAACATGCTTTCTACAAAACGGGTGAAATCTTGTCATTTTCAGAAAATAGTATTTCATGAAGACAAAATCTTGTGGATTCAGGTTGATTGAAAGAGGAAGGACACAGAAAGATCAGACTTTTCTTGAAATTTAAGATCATGTCAGGAGATCTTTGGATGAGCAAGAATGAAGAATGTTTATGTGAATGTAATGCATGTTGTAAAATGTAGTGGGTACTGTGGTTTGATAGCTTATTTAAGCGGACAAATCAGGGTAATTTGAAATAAGCCAACACCTATCTCTAAATTCCCATATAGTTTATTTGCAATTTATAGCTAACTTGTCATAGTGGATGGACCCTAAACTCCGAAACTCTATGATAAACTGCACAAAAAGATGACTCTGTCGTCGGTGAATATATAGCGTTCTGGTCACGTGTCCAGCATGCCTGCAGCTGCCGCCTCCAGCTGCTTCTGATAGTTCCGCGACAGGAATGCTGATTTGTCAGAAACACTGAGCTTCTTCACTGAGTGAATGAATCAGATGCAGAGTCAGACAGTGTCTTTCTGTAAAATCCAGCTGACTCGCAAGTTAACCTGAAAGCTGTAATGTGCCGTCATATTTACAATTAGATATAGATGGAAGAGTCCTGATTTCCTCGTCTATCTCAACTCTGAACGATTCTGTCTGTACTCTCTACATGTACTGGAAAATACAATTTCAGCATTTATAAATATCCATTGAATACTATTTTGTCATCTTACAACAAATTTGCTTTATAACTTTATTTTGTCCTTATTTTATTTGTCTGATCAGTATAAAAAAATGTAAATTGTAAATTGGCTATTGTATATTGGTTCAAATGTTTAATGAAATAATCTTTACAAAAATATATTTTTGGTTTATCATTATAAATTACCATCTATGTTTCAGTTGCAGGTTCATTGAGCAAATTGAATGGATACACGTTAAATCATGTTAAAATTCCGCATACAGAAACTGAAATAATTTCACACATTATTACTTTTTTGTGAGTTGGTGCAGACAGATTGTCTCAATGGCTACACAGATGTAAGTTACAATTGCAAATAAACTAGTTGGAAAATTGAAGTCGGCCTTGTCAACCTCTTGAGAAACCATCATGATTTCAACAGTTTGTAGGACAGAAAATGCATCAGAAGTGCTGATGTAAGTGCTTGCTTGTCTGTATGGGAAGCACATGTTTGTTCACATCTCAGACACATCCATCACCTCCTCCTCACTCTTCTTTGAGCAGCAGACGTATCCATGTATTGTCTTCTGTCCTTCGTGATCTTGGATGGACCTTTACAACCAGTGTGCCATGTCAAGCTTAATAATCTCATTGTATTGATTCCTTTGAGAGTGCAATGACCTCTATGTCATTGGAGTGGACAGCAGGTGAACGTGTTACAAAGCCAGGTTTTCTTGTCGTTTCACCTTAAAGCAGATCTACGCCATAGCTGTTTTCTCCAGGCTATAGTGTGAGATTCAGCGACTGTGATAACTACCTTGTGAAGATATTAAAAGCCTACTGAACTAGTCAGTAATGTTATTGTTAGTTGAAATGTTATGTTTTTTTTTACCAGGCATCCAGGAATGTTAATCCTAATGATGCCAGTAATCCACAGCTACCATGAAAGACTTCTATTTCATAATACTAAAACTAGATTGCACAGCCTCTATGGAGAACATATATATATATATATATATATATATATATATATATATATATTATATTATGACTGGATGTGTGAAACCCACTGTTGTCCACCAGCACTCTTCAATTCAAACTTTGTATTGCAATACAATGAAATACAAACTGATTATGGAAGCTTTGCCGATGATCGTTGCCCCTCTGGTCAATGGCAGTGTTCCCACCAGGTGTGCCGCATTGTTTCTGAAGCGTTCAGAAAAGCTCTCTTTACCTCAAAAACATGGCTCTTCTGTTTGTAATTCTTCAATGTAAGAATAGAGCTGTAGGTTCAGACAGGAAGTTAGTCAACATAAAATGTTGGTCAAAATGGGACACCGTGTCCATACTTCAAAATCTCCCTTTACTTGCATTAATTATGGAGTTGGAAAAGCCTACGATTTAGCTTGACAAACATTCCCACTTGAGTTGTATTGGCAAGAATCTGTTGATACGATGCGTATCACAAAACATGTGTGACGTTGTGATATATTGCGATATAGTTCCATATGGTAGGAATGACAATATATTGTTTCTTTTAAAGATACAACACTTTTTTCTGGCTTTTACAACAAAGAAATTAGCAAATACTTTCTCTAATCAAATGTTAAGTGCTTCTCCAAATATGAACAAAAACTGTAAACCTATATTAACAATGCAACAAGAACGTTTCTTATTGTTGACTTTTATGCGGTCGAGCAAAGTTTCTCTCGTCTCCACAGAACGGCAAAGTTAACTGCTTCGTTTTGCTTCCTCCTTTCTTCGATCTGCTCAAGTTAGTAGTGTGGAGGGATTTCTCCTCAACATCCATGCACAACAACACTGCAGCGGTGCTGCTGCTGTTAGCTCTGTTGTTAGCAGCAGCTGCTTCACTGGTGTTACCTGACATCAGTGCAAATATAGTGCTTTCGAATATCGATACAGTATCGGGAGTGAAAATATCGCGATATAATGTTATATTTATATTTTCTTACGCCCCTGATTCCTACTACAAGCAAGGTATGTAACACATGGTTAGGCCAAATATCCACTTGTGGGTTAATGGTTCCCTGTAAATCCAAATGGTGCACCAACTTCTGTGCAATGTTGCAATCTTTGCATGCTTAATCTAATATGTTTTTCTTTTATCTTTAGCCTTATTTATTTCAATGCTATAAACTTGTTTCTGAAACAGCTTAAATGTGTGGGGGAAAAAAACAAGGATACTCAGGTTATATAAAATATCAACACAATGGATGGAAAAAGTCTCAGTGTAGCTGTGTGTTTGTACTGTGTGTTGCAAGAGTTTCTGTTTTGTTGACTTGTAAGATTGTAAGAATTGTTTGGTAGCCTGACATAAGACATGTTCTTGAAACAGGAGATCAACTCTAAAGGTTGTTCTCAAGACAAATTGCTGAAAGTGAGCAGTACATCTGACTATTATAACTCTTTGACAAAGCTACAAGTGGGGACAGAAAGTTTAATGTTCACTGTAGTTGTAACTGAAGTTACAATTCAGGTTATTTTACAAACAAAAGGATAACTGGAGTTTAAACCTGATTTAAGAAAATATGCATATTGTACGGATATTATTGTTGGGTACTTGTGAAACTTGTGAACTCCTAAAAAAACGTCATTTGCAGCTGGGAACAAATGTATTGTTCAATGAACAAACCTCTACAAAGCGCTACAAATGAAGTGATGTATCGTAGACTTTGCCTGAGGGTAAATGTACTGGAACACAGAGTTAAGGACACTCAAGGCAGTGAAGATCTTCAAGGTCTTTTTCAGGGTTTAAATAGCTGATTGGTCTACACTGTGAATTAAAGTTGGAGTGAGCTGATTCATCAAATGCAGATACATATTGAAAGATGATGCACTCAGACCAGAACATGTGGCAAACACCAGAAAATATATTACTTAAGTCCTTAAACGCCATGAAATGCTTGCTTTTTGCTGTGAAAAATGAACATCATGACATTCTTTTTCAAAGGAATGAATAAACTAAATTAATGTTTTTTAGGTAAATGTTCCAAGTGTCATATGTGAAAGTAAAACACATTAAATCTTTATTCTTCTCATCTTTAAACTCGAGTTCTAAGATGTCGCTTTGTTGACCTTCTGATATACAATCTTTGTTTATTATGGAGTAATAATGCTCTTGCATGTTGCTAGTTGCCAGTGTTATTTTGATGGTCATGTGGTTATATCACAACAAGGGAGTGCCCCTAAATGTGGCTAATGAGTAATGCGCTTTAAAGGAAACCCAAGACATCATGTTGCTAAAAAGACAAAGACCGAGTCTCAAGAGGTCAAAAGGCTTTTACTATTTAATTGAAAAAGCATCATGTTTTTGCTTTACTGACAAAATGAGACTCTAGCCATCTGAATGAATTAGTAAGTAAGTAATTTCATTATATAGCGCTTTTCCAGACCTTGCAGAGTAAAGATCGGTTCATTTTTTTTAGAGCCATTTCTAATGGTGGACATGTCCATAATAATTATTAATTGTATAATAATAATAATTTATTTTATACTTTTATTAAAAACACACAATATAGAAAGCGGCAACAATGTAAAGTGAATAAATGGCAGAAAAGGTGAAGAAAATTAAAAAAAACTATTACGGTGGGCAGTTGCACAATTATGTGTATTCCTTTTTTGTCAGAGTGAGACGTGTCTGCTGAGATGTTTTCACTGGCATTCAATTATTGCCATGCAGTGCACTTTTGTAGCCCATGTTTGGAGCTATCAAAATTCAGATTGTTTCTGTGTCACAGCTGTTTTGAGATGTAAAATGAACCCTTCTTCTCTGGCACTCTGTTGTCATGGCAGCAAACCAGTAAAGTGGTTTCTATTAAATGGACTTAAGTTTACGGCAGGCGTTGAAGGTTAAAATGGACTAAGATTGCAGTGATAATTTTATTTTTTATTTTATTTTATTATAATCTTTTTTAACCCTTTTGTGTTGAATTTATATAGGCAAGCCCTGTTTTACCACCAGCTATACACAACCTAATTTAAATAAGTAAGTATTAAACACAGTAATTGTCTGTAGGTACCACTACAGTCTGTTCAAGGGTGTTCTTTCCTCTAAAAACAAGCAATCTGTAATTGTGTAACAACTTTAACATCTTTATCACTGTGCTCTGTTTCTTGAACAAGCTGAAGAGGCGCAGCCTGAGTGATGGTCAATAATAGTCTACACAGTTTCACAATTAATGTCCGAGGTAAAGTTATTCTTAAATATGAAATAAATAAACATGTGTGTAATATCTCTATTAGAAAGAATGTATTTATCCCTCTGGAGATCTCCTATTACTTATCAATCTAATTTGGATTGATCTTTATTGAATTGCAGCTTTTATAATCGGAATAAAAAATTGAAAGAATTGAGTTCAAACTATAAATAAATATTATTTTCTTCAAATACTTAAAGGTCATTGCTTTCTATGTCTTGCCCAACATCAACACGGCTTCCAGTTCCTTCATCCAACATGCAACATTGTTTTTGCCAGCTGACTGAACTGCTGGCCCATATTTTCCCAGGACACCCTGCTACACTGGACCATTTCCAGCACTACTATAAAACTGGGTTAGACTTGCATGACAAATTGATGTGATGCTAGAGGTGGGACCTCCAACATCTGCGATTGACTGTGAGACTGGACTCCCTTGACTTCAGGTGGTAGAGTGACTTTGTTAGTGTGATGTCTTAGAGGACATGTGTGTGACTAGGGGTGTGTATAGGCAAGAATCTGGCAACACATTACATATAACATCTCACGATATAGGTGAAACAATATGATGCATTTCAATATATTGCCATACTGTAGGAACAAGGGTTTATTGGATTTAATTTAAATAATGTATTATTTAGGAAAACTATCGCTGTAGCATAGTAAACGCACAAAGCTTCTACATGCTTAAAATCGTCCTACTGGATTAAAGCGGATCTTTTTTTGTATTTCACAAGAAAATAAATGCAACCAAAATTGATTGAATATTTGCTTCTAAATTAAAAAATAAATCGATACCGCGCTGTTCAATATTGATACGGTATCATGGAATTAAACCTAATGAAGTAGGGATTGGTATCGATCAATTATTTTCAATACTAGTACCAATACTGACACCTTTACTTTGACAGTGTTTCCTGAACATTACCAATTTTCTAAGCCTAATTTAAATAAAAAATACCATTTGTTTACACAATGTACAATTCTTGAGTTTTTAGCTTTGGGAGGATTCCACTCCAGGCCCCTTTCTCACCCGCAAATAAAATCCAGTGTATATATATTTATAAATAATTGCATAACAATTTTAAAGTAAGCTGAAGTTGGTAAAAAAGGTCCTTTTTTAATTGGCTTTTAAAATGTAATATTAAAAATTTAAATAACATTTCAGTTAAACAACAACATTTTAGTCAAAATTAAGTTATCTTTCTAATGTATATATTATATTTGCGGTGCAAGGTTTAATGGCACCACCACATGACAAAAATACTGTTAAAATCATGAGCTACATGAGGCTCAATGAACTAAGTCACTAAACTTTCCCCCATCAAGCACAGATTACAACACTGATAAATGTGAACCTAAATCGATATCTCGCTTTACTTTGGTTTCATTTTTGGAGTTAACATTTTAAGGCCAAAAAATCTACTGTTACATTTTTCAATTATATTCTGAGAAAGTTTTGTTATCTACATAAATGTTGACTCTGTCATTATTAAAGCATTCCTTTCCTCTTACAGCCACTTCGCCAAAGTATGCAGGGAAATGAAACGTTCAGGACATTTAAGGCCACAAAAGTCCCTGCTCACTTCCTGCTCTTTGTATAGCATTGATTCCAGTCCTGATAGGTGCGGCAGGGTGTAGCTGGTTAGCATGAGTGGCCGCCTCTGTTCTCAAGTGATCTGAGGTGAGCCTAATGCTATCTAAACAGCCGGACGGCCCCTCCTTGGCTGCAGAGCCAAGATAGGCCCAGTTTAGACTACAAGGCAGGGAAAAAATGCTTACTCCTGATGGTCTATGTCTGATCCAAGCCCAAGGGAGTAGTGCACACAGAGAATAAAGTGTGTGTGGGTTGTGTTTAAGAGCGTCCCTTGAGAGCTCTATAGTAAGTGTGTATTAAGTCCAATACAAACAAGCTAACCAATACTCAAGTGTCTATTGTGAAGCTTACTTTATGATTGATTTGTCAAAGGTTTTTTAAACTACCTTTTTTTTTTTTTTTTTTTTTTTTTAAATGCATAAATGTGGATTAAAATGTTACTTACTTTGCATCATTTTGATCACATTAAATATTTGCTACATTACTGAAAACCCTGAAACGTGGTCGGCATGGACCTTCAGCTAAGTAGTTGATTTTCTGCTGCACTGCTTTAATTATTTCTTGGGAATGTATTCATTCATTCATTAACGGAGAAGTAACTGGGTCAACTAATTATTTTTGCCACAAGCATCTTATTTTACTGCCTGACTGCTCATCCATTAATTGACTTACTTGGTGACTCACCATCCCAACTGAAAGATAACTGCAGAGGAGCCAATAAATATGGCTGAGCGATGACTTATAAACAGTCCTTCTATATTCATAAAATATGCGTGGCTATTATGAATTAAGAAGTTTCCTGATCATTTTTACAATTGTGTGTTTTTTCACTCAAATGTTGGTGTCATGGTTTACAGGAACTCCTAACTCTTTGTCTGGTTATCTGCGACTCACTTCTGCTGCAGATTGAGGTCAAAGAAAAAATGCAGAAATTGAAAAGTAAAATGTCTTTGTCCATAATTTTAGTTTGAAGCCTTTTTATCCTTCATTCTTCAAATGAAATGGAGCCAAATTCAGGGTTAAACGTCCTCTTCAAAAGAACACTCATTGTTCCTTCACCCAAACTAATCCAATGAGCTGCACTCAACTAACTGGAGGGACCACTAAAACTCATTTTCCGCCACATTTAGTTTATCAAGCAATGGTAGTTTGAAACCAGCTTTGTCTGTGCTGGTGTGTGTGTGTGTGTGAGAGTGAGGAAGAGAGTGTGTGTCATATGTGAGAGCGTGTTTGGGAACATTCAGTGCTTCTGTTTCTCTCTCATTCTGATGGCGTGATATTTTTAGCCCTTCTTTCTTTGACTGGTTCAACAGCTTGTTTTTCTTCACATACTCTACCTGTGTGGCTGTACGCGTGTCTGCCTGCCAGTCGTCTTGTATCCGCGTCACAAAGTTCTTTTTTCCGCTGATAAAACATCCCTCGCAGAGACAGGCGCTCGCAGAGACTTCAGGCCTATTCGGTTGACAAGATTTCCCGACTCTTCCATGAAAATGGCAGGAGATGATGAGCGTCTCATTTTTTTATTTTTTTTATTTCTCTGTGTGCAAAAGAAACTGAGACGGGGAATAAACTATTCTTGTTTAAGACCCCAAGCGGGAATTAAAGCTAGGGAAGCAGAGCGTTTCTATTTATAGACCAACCTCTGATGAAACTTTCTATCCCCTCTGTCTCCTAAATGTTCTGTACTCGTCTTTTTTCATTAAGTATGTTGTAACGTTTCAACGACTTAACAACTTTATTCGTCTATTTATTGCATGCATTCACTCTCATTCAATTTACATTTCTTTTTCTTAAATTTCAGTACCAGTATTTTAGGGCCTATAACTATAAATGTATTAATTATTTAGTATGATTATGAATTGTCATTTGATTGTGATTGATTGTGTCAGAAGAGCTGAAGTAGTTTAAACACTTTTTTCACTTTTACTTAATTTAAAAACATAGTTAAACATGTCGTTTGCCCCTGTTATCAGTTTTATCTTGATCTTTAAAATATATACTTTATTGAATATTGTTTAAGCGCCATGTGACCCTGGTCTGGAAAAGCGCTATACAAATAAAAATTACTTACTTACTTACTTACTTACTTCCAACATGGTCGACTCACCATCTTTGGATACAGCATAATCATCAGTTCCTGTTCTTTAGAAAACCTCCATTAGGATAGAAGAGCTGCGCATATTTGTTGTACTGAGGAGTTGTACTGCAGATCCGCTGCGTGTACCACACAAAATCAGTTTAAAGTCAGTAAATACAACAGGAAGTAATACGTAAGATGAGGCTGATAGGATATTAAGTGCACATAAGGGCCAAGAAATTAGGTAAAAAATGCGCTTTACACATTTTTACGCAAACTTCCTATTTCATTTTTCTCTAACGCACTGCACGATTGTGTTTAACTAACGCCAGTTTATCTCCATTTTACTATCAGCTTATTTCATTTGCTGTGCTGGGTCTATTCTTCAGTATTCAACAGAATTTAGATTCAGAAATATTAATGATGTAAAAAAAAGAAATTAAAGTCTTAATTTTGTGTGCGCGCTCCCATATCAGCAGGATTTATGAGCGCTAGTGCGAGGGAGGGCCATGTAGTGGTGGAATCCTCTTTTGAGGCAAACCCGCTCTACAAGAAGACAGACAGCGAGGACACAGAAATTAGTGGTATACGCCAGACGAGGTGCTGATACTGCGGAGTGTTAATCTTCAGCAGACTGAAGCTGCACTCCTTCTGCTGCCTCCTTTGTCTGTCTCTTTATGTCTGTTGGGTAACCTGGAGGGTTTTCCCTCTGTTACCTAGTTACCGTTCACATTTGAAATGGAGGATTGTCAATTTCTAGCAAGCTTGATTTGTATAGTACTACACACCATAATGATTGCACATCTCTAGACACAAAGGGGACATGTGCAGCAATGAGTGTCAAATCTATATTATTCATGGCAATGCACCTTAATGATTCTATAACCAAGGTTTTTTATATTAGGAAAATGTCCTTTGAAAACCACAGCTCAGACAAAAGTAGGATCTATTTTCAAAAGAACATAACACCAAGAGTTTTAATCATGTCTTAGCACAACTGTGAAATATGTTTAGCTTGTGTAAGGCTCAAAGCAGTATCTGTATTGCCTAGAGTGCTAATGAACAAGTCAATTAACTGCAGTCATTAAATATCCTTGTTCTTGTGTGGTGTTCAGGGACATTAGTTGTAGTTATCAGGTCCTACTTAAAACTTTACTGCATAGCAAAAAAGCATTTTTCTGATATCATTTTTGGAAATGTTATATACCCTTTAGTTGTAATCGAAACCAAAGGTATTGTATAGCAACACACCCCTAAGAAAACGTACTACATTTTTATCTGTGATCGTATACACTGTCCATGTATTTATGTCTTTTCTAAAACTCGATCATTACGATTTCATGTATTTCAGTAATTTATGTGATGTACACCTACACCCATGTTTACCTATAGAGAGACGAGGGTGAACGAGATCGGAAGAAAACAATGGGCCAGGAAACATACATAATTAAATAAATAAATTAATTAAACAATTTCCCAAAGGAGACCTCCTGAGGGATCAATAAAGTTTTACCTTACCTTACCTTACCTTAATGTTCACTCATGCATTACTTAATACATTAAAGTTAAAATTAAGTCTGCTATAAGATTCTTTGACTCTTGGGAAAAAGTACAAAACACGTTTTTATTCATTCCTGACGGAATAATAATTCAAAGTCAAGGTTATAGTCACACTCTTGTCATCTATGTTACCTGCATGGTTTAATAGCTTTTCATCAACAACTCTCATCCCCTGAGTCACAGGCTAGACACTTTCCCCTCCTCCTTATCGGTTGTTTTTTTTATGATAGTGAATTATGCTCTGTAGTCTTTTCAACTTTCAACCCTCTGTTTTAAAATCTCAATCACCATGTTATGGGTGATGCTCGTAACTGTGGTGTTTTAATGGACAACCACAGAAGTTTTTTATGCATAAATGTCAGTTGTTTTTCAATATTGAAAATCATTTTTGGACCGAAATACACCACATCATCCTAAGATGTACTAATATCTTCCCATATTATAACACTTGTCAAGCGCTATATAAATACAAATTACTTACTTACTTAAAGGTAAAACATAGTGTATAGTCAATATAATTTAATGCCCCAAGTAATTTATAATATGGTAAATTTAGGCATTAGACTTTTCCTGTAATACTTTTTATCAACAAGCCTTTTTTTTCCCATTTATGTATCCCTTTATTATAACAGATTGAGTAGTTCAGTTGGTCTTCTATTTGGTTCCTTTTTTATTGTACAAGGAAAAAAAAAGAATCCAAATTAATTGAAAATAAGTTTGGATTGATTGTGTTGTTTTGCTATATCTTTTGGCAAGCTTCTCATCACATGCCAAACATGGCATTTTTGCACTGCTCACTCTGGTCTCTTGGTACCAGGAAGTCACTGGTCTATTGTGGTTCAGTCAAAGGCCACTAATGTCCGACGACGACCAGTAACAATGGAGCTCTGATCTGAGAGCGACAGAGCAGACTGCTGAGAAGAATGGTATCGTATTCACCTAGAAAGGTTTATTTCTGGTACATGTATAGCGACTCTACTTTAAACTGTGGTGTCATACTTCCTGCTCTATCAAACACTTCCCTTTAAAAGAGCACAACTGTGAGAAGTTGTATTGCTTCATAGGAGAAACATTCTCCTCTTGGTCAACACACTTTTAAGTACACATTTCGTTCATTATTACTTTATTATTGCTTTTAATGAATATCTTTCGAATCAATTTTTCACATTTGTATTGTTTACCAACACAATCTAATTACCTTTTAAGACTGTTTCATGTATAAATATACCAGCAGTACCTACTTTTAACTTGAAAAAGACATGTCAGAACTAAAAGGAAACAGACAAATTATAGCCCTCCATCGCACTCACATTCCTGTTGTAACCTTTTAGTACTTTTGCCTGTTGTATTGACTTTTGACATCGAACAGTGTTGTGGTTTTCTTTTTATTAACTTCAAATGGTTCGTAATGTGCCAACACTAATTAATGGGGTCAAAATGGAAGCATAGCTGTCAAACAAATAATGGGTCACAGCATGGTGGCCAGCATCTCTCAGTGGGTATTGTTTATGTGATCTGTCAAATATCTTGCTTTGCAGAAAAATATATTTGAAATTACTTTTGTCATTTATTTTGGTGAACATTTTGAAAATGAATCGCAGAAGGAAACAAACATGTAGAAGAACAAGTTGTGTTCTGCAAATTGGTTGGGGAAAAATATGTTGTTTTGGTTTTCTCCCAGCTATTTTTTTCCAGTTTTAAATGTTTTACACCTTCATTAGGTTTTCCTTTTTGCAGTTTTACTCTTGGGTGTCATGCTTGCTTACTTCTTCCTTTTGGCACATTTGTAGCGAACCAGCACTTCCTGAATAAGTGAGAATCTACGTGCTCTTTGCATTATCACTAGCACACACACACATGCATGAGCGTCCCCACAGACCCAATCAGTGCTTCTTTTAGTTCTGACTCCATGCCAGACCTAATGAAAAAACATGAGCTGTTTTAAAGAGCAGGCTCTGTGGACAGACAGAAGAAGGACGGCAAATAAAAAAAGGCAGAGTCAGAATTAAATGAGATTGAGTGGACAGACTGTGGCATTTGAAGAGACAACTAATTAACTGAGTCACCAGTCGCTCTTAATACCTGCAATATGAATTGGCTGCTATTATCTATGGAACCATCATGCAGGGGGAAACACAAGGTTAAATGAACTGCAGAGGGAGAGAAAGGAGGATGTTAGTGTAATGATATGCAACATTCATAGTGCATCTATTCCTTTTACACATGAGGAAGGTCATGAGGGCGAGAACATTGATTGGAATCGTCATCAAGGGTTATCTTCAGTTGGAACTTGTGCAATTCAGCAAAGCCAATATCAATGTCAATTAAAAGAGGAGAAAGTTGGAGTTGCCACGATGTGACCTGATGCCTTCAGTGATGATGCACAAGATAATTGTTTTTAGGAGACTAGATTTGGGGCTGAACGATATATCGTTGTCCTATCTCTATCGAGGTTATTGTTTGTTTACACAAACTAGGAATTTCGTTCTTTACAATTGTGCAAATTTGAACATTAAATGTATTTTAAAGACTCTGAAATATTGCAATTTATTTAATATTTCATATTAATGTCAATATTTTCACTTCCAACTAGTTGTAATTACGAACTAAAACCGTCTACTTCATTTATTTGTGTTAATATTTATTACAAACAGTGAGTTATACTGTAATGCATAATCCTATGCTTTCGACATCCTCATGTAATGTTTTTATTTTTCTGAAAAATATTTGCTTTTCACTAAAAATCATATTTTATATGAACAATTTATGTGAATTTTTTTTTAACGTTTAAACATTGATGAGTCCATTGAATTCCCCTTACTTTTTGTTTAGCTATGACATCTCTCCATTAAAATGCTTACAATTGGTGGCTGCCTAATAATGGACTGGTGAAGTAGAGGTTGACTCCAATAATGAATGTCCACCCAAGTGTCAGATTACGTCATAATCATAAGTATTGGCTTGAAATTGCACCATTTGCTGTTTGTGTGTGTTTCAAGAGAGAAGTGGGAGTGATGTCACATTGATGGAACGATCGGGAATGATCAAGTGTAGGAAGAGCAGTGTACTGAGCGAGATAATGTGCCGAGTGAATAAAGGTGTCTGCACATATTTAAGCGTGTGCATGTGATTAGCGTGATGAAGTCTCCCGACTGGAATTTGTACTGTTACAGTCCCGTCTCAAGTCTAATGAGAAGACCGTTTCCGTAGTTACCAGGTGTGTGAGCTGGCAGCCCGTAATGTCCTGTGGAGAAGAACAAAGGACTGAGAGGAGGTGGATGAAGGGATGAAGACGGAAGATTGAAAGAAATGCATGGGGGGAGGGGATGGATGGGAATTGTTGATAGATGGCCTACATCAGATTTGAATGTCTGTATTGATTTTGGAGATCTTTTGCATGTTGTGAGTTGATGTGCTGAATCCAAAACGAGAAGGTTTAACTAAATCCTTTTAAGTCGATGTAGCGGCGAGGTGCTAAGCTTTTAGTTTTGACTGAGGTCTTTCAGCTTGAAGTCGAAAATTGAATCCACTACAGGGTAATGGGTCTTGATGGGCGCTAATGCCATCTAAGTTTTGGTTGAACATGGATACCTGCTGCATCACTTCCAAGTTTTCCGTGGATCAAAAGTGAAAAAATGATGGCAATGATGCAGTGAAAATAGTAGGAAAGACCACAAAAGACATGGCCAAACTTAACTTCTCACTATTTTGACTAACCTTGAATAATATCTAAAAAAGAAAACTCACAAACAACTAGAGTGTGTTTAATCTTGTGCATGATTTTGCTTATAGGACTCTGGATTGTGGCGAGAAGTAAAATAAATCATTTGAAATTTTCCAGAGAGAAATAGTGAAACTTGGAGACAATACAAAAGAGGGATTTTTTTCAAACCACCAATAGTGATCTCAAACTTAAGGTCTGGATGAAAAAAACGTTTTTGTAGTCAAGGTTGGAGGCCTGTGAATAATTTGAAAGGAGATTAGGCTGTACTTCTTCTCCTATTGTAGACTCTCGTGTTAAGGTCAAATGTGATGACAAAAGCTTGTCATAGAGAGTTGCCAAGTGGTAAGACTGTAAAGCCTTTTATTTCTCAACAATACTCACTCATAAATCTTTAAAATAATCGAATGCTCCATGATTTCTTATATATTTAATTACTATAACTGTCTCATGCTGTTTTAGGAAAATACATAGTTCATTTTTGTAATGCAAATATAATCTTTGAAATATGTCTTTAAATATTTCTATAAAATGTTGTTCTTCACAAATCAAATTTCCCACATTCTGTATCTTCCTTCATTTTCAGAATCGTATATCTGGAATAGATGCATATCTATAGAGTTTGTGTTTATCATCCGTACTGTTCTCAGAAATTACCCAAGTTTATTCTGCATTACACTCTATACTGCAGTCTAAGGAATACCGTGTCTTTTACATGTGTTTTAGCTCCAGGAGAAAAACCAGCTGTGGCATCTGCCATCCCTACCTATTTTTAATTAGTTTACTCCATATTCACAAGTAATCCCTTTCGTCTTAAGTTAAATAGAGTTGTAAGCTACACAATTCAAGATTGCTTAAAGGCTTTTTGAACATCTGAGAATTGTTGCATAATTCCGCTTCAAGGCTACTTCTGTTGTCTTTTTCAATAGTGAACATACCACTGCAGTGAAAGGTTTGATATGTTAACTTGAATGCACTTATCTTGGTCTGTGTCTAATAAACTCTTGAAATGTTCTTCTAAATCTCTTGCTCTCGTGTCATCTCTTATCTTGCAGATTTGATCCACTGCACTAATGAGATGAACGTGAATATTCCCCAGCTGGCCGACACACTGTTCGAGCGCACAGCCAACTCCAGCTGGGTGGTGGTCTTCAAAGCCCTTATCACCACACACCACCTCATGATGTATGGGAACGAGGTGGGTGACTCACACGCAAAACACAATCCAACAGTAGAACGTGTACTCGTGAATGGAGTGTTTTGTTTAATTGAATAATAGTAATTTGCTTTATCAAATTTCATATGTATAGTACATTTGGAAGAATAAAAAAGATACAGCAACATAAGAAGGCAAATGTTTGTGGAGTTGTTTCAGTATGTACTCTTTCTACTGGCTGGCTACCAGCCGAAAGGGTCAAAGTTTGACCCGGTCCTCATTTGAGATCAGTGGACTACTCCCTTTTTCCCAAGATTATGATGCCAACTCCGTATAATAAGTTGTATGTTAATGACGCTTCATGAAATAGTTGATTCGGGTTTATGAGTGTGATACAGTGTCCTCATGGTTAAAGCCTACTAGATGGTGAACCTTTGTTCTTTTGAAATGCTGCTTTAGGAGTCTAACAAGCCAGTAGCTCTTTGTTTCTTCTACCACGCTCAGCCTGACCTCTCCTTATCATCCTCATCAGTAAAAACATGTTGGTCATGTATCACTCAAATGTGCCTTAACTTCCAAACATACTAAAGATCCTTCTGGTTCCACATTACTTTCAATGTTCATTTAATTCTGGAAGTCACCCTTCCATGTTTAGACTAGATCATCACGGTGGGCATTACGTAAGCTTTCCTGTTGGTGGGTCATTGTGTAAGTCTTCAGAAAAGAGGAAATGATGAGGCAATGTTCAACTGTTGACAGAGAACTATGACTAAATTAGCAACACAGAATGTGAGATTCCTGCATCACAGAATGTGAAATTGATGACATTGTTAGATTTCCCCGAAATTCAAACTTGATCAGCACCAAAAGGTGGTCATCTGGCATGTCCCTGAGCAAACATTTGGTCTTGTGTCTTTGAACTGTGTTGTTGCTGTAGCTAGGCTTGAGAAATCCCTTAATGACATAAAAAGTAACCCTTCTCAGTGTGTTAAGTAAAACAGGCAAAGTAATAAGACTGTGTCTTAATTGCAACCCTATGGCAATATTAATACAACTATCAAGTATTCAAAATCCAACTGTCGGTGAGTAAGGATTGGAAAGTAGGCTTTGGTTAAATCTTGCATGTTAACATGTTTATGTTTGTTATTCTCTAAAAATAAAAAAAGAATGAAATGAATACGGGTGTGAAAGGTCACGATCTAATGATAGTCTAATGGTTGATTCCAACATTATTTTCTCTGTTTACTGGCCACCTCATATGAATTGTTGAATGTATTTGTCACCTGTTTTTTTTACCAAATCCTTTTCTTCTTTTTCAATTATTAATTTTGTATTTAATTAAATTTACATTTTAGATATGTCAGGGAACATAAACTTGTTAACCAAACTAATAATGTGGACTAATTTAATGTTGGTATGTCTGTAGAGGTTGAAACACCCTTAAGAGCCGCAGGGATGAATATTAAATTAAGGTTGGTTAACTAAAATGCGGGAAGAAACCCATCTGGATAAGAAATCTACCTGTAGGGTTCAGAAAAAAAAATTAATTTCCTATCCATTGATTTAACACGGAAGTAATTTAGGAGCTGTATTCGTATTGTTATAAAGAAAATTACTCACTTCGAGATAAATATTTATTCTATTGAATTTTTTTTAACTTCAATGACATCAAGCAATACTTCAAATGAAATACTAATATATTCAAACGGATTTTTAACGCACTGAGATGATGATGATGTTTATTTATTTTTGGAAAAAGGGTCTATGAAATATGCTAGTTGCAAGTGTAAGCAAATTGCCAGCAGGTAATATACAGTAGTTTGTTACAGTTCTGTCTTCACAGTGTGAGTCTGTGCAAGAAGGTGTGTGTGCTGATGAGCCGGCATTCATCTGGGCTGTCAGGATAGCTCTGCTGACTGAGGCTCAGCAGCCAGGTGTCCCTGCTCCCTCACGGCCAGACCATCCATTACGAGCGTCGGTGGAGGGAAACTGGCTGTAAAAATTACAAGGCACGCTCCCATGGAATTGGGGTCAATAGACTGACTTGTTCCAGGTTTATTTGCGAGAGTGAGGGTGACCTGCGTCTTATCCACATTTAATGTCTGCGGCATATAGACAGTGGTGCGGGTAAGGGGTAAAGTCAGGTGACATGCCCAGAGACACTGATTGATATTGGTTAAGAAAGGAAATCAAGATTTTGTATACAAATTGTACAACAGAATGAATCCATTTAATCACAATTAAAATAATAAATGTTGTGGTTTGAATATAAAAAACATCCATATATCTGCAAGTGAGACGCAGCAGCTGTAGAAGCTAAAGATATTAAATGTCACCAAAGTTTTAGTCACGTTTTCTTAAAAACAACAACTATATTCCCATCCACACAATCTTGATCAAGCAACCAATTTTTTTTTCAAAATAATTCTGATCTGCTGATGTACAATAGATGTCACTGCAGATTGTTGAAACTACAGTATTAATAATGCAACAATAACACATTCACTATTCAAAGGTAAGGAGCTGCGTTCAAATAGTTTTAAGGGTCGCATCTAGCCTTGATCTACACAGCTAATCTATTCTAGTGCGTTACAGCTGTCCTTTCATAGGAATTCCTGGCAGCTGGCAACATTTTGATATGTTCTATTGTTCATGTCTGATGTATTATAACTTTGAACAATTTCATGGCAGCTCAAACATGTGACCTCAAGAGCCTTTTTAAGGAAACAACTTCACACATCAGCGTTATTCTGTTCTGATAAATGGTTTCACACAAGGCATCAGACTCAACAGCACTCGGATCATTTTTCAGGGATTTGGTGCATTAATAAAACTGTGTGAATGTGGAGTTTATCAGGATATAACCTTGTGTTGTTGTGGGTGAGAATGTTAATGTCCAAGACAGACAAATTGGCTTGAAACGGACCTTGTGTTTCTGGCACCACATTACAAAAGAGGAGATGACGGTCCATTTGGGGATTAAAACCTGGGGCTGAAAAATAATAATTTTTCTCAAACATTAGAATACAACACACACAAACAACTTGTAGAATAAATGCTGGAGAAAAACATCAGTATGTCAGTATGTTCACGTTGTTTGGGTAAAATCCAAATAATACAACAAATGTATTTTTAACTAGACTGCCTTTGTTGTGTTTGAATGTGGAACCACAGTGAGTAGAAGACGTCATTTAGTTACAAAGTCCTTTGAAATGTGTAACTTGAGTTTTTTTCGATACAAAACTCAAGTTAAATAGTAATAGAAAGTACAAGTTAAACTACTCAATATCTTCAACAAAAATAAATATTTGTTAAAATGGGAAAATATTCTGCTTTTACATTAAAGGAATTACTATAAGGTTTAGTAGAAAGAAATAATCAAAAAGTGATAATCTATAAAAATCATTCCAAGCAAGTTGCACCTTCTCAAATGGCTTTAACGTCACAAACTGTGATCGTTCACACAAATTGCTACACTCAGATTTAATTATGTAATAAAATCACAACTTTTCATTCCACTCACATATTCCTCCACAGTATATTTGTTTCTTGTTCTCTTATAAGAGAATATAATTATTGTTTGTTTGAGCGTTGAAGTGCTTATCTGCAAATCAACATTTAATTGTTATTTTTGTTCTTCCCTTGAGATTTTTCTCCCCTTACCTGCCAAAGAACAATCCAGACCCCCTCCCAAGAAGGCCCCTCAAATCTTTCCGAGTGATCAAAACTCAATTGTTTTGATTTTTTGAGTGATGCTGCTGCTGATGTAGAGCCTAAATGATTGTATATTTGCCACATTTCTTACATGTACTTTTTAAGATCTATTTTGTCATGTGTAAAATGAAAACTTCCCACACCCACTTTTGTATACAACATTAATATAGACTATCTTGAAGGGAAACCCCAATAGTTCTTTCTCCCTGCTTAACCCAGCTGTTAAAAGCGTTCTCAGACTTTGCAAGGAAGAATTTCTCTTTGTCAACTATGTTATGCCTAATATAATAAAATGTATAATAATGTATAATAATGATATTGTTAAAGTAGGAAGAAAGCATCCAATCCAAAGCATCAGATCTAATGTTCTCTCACATTTAAAAAGAGTACTTGGTATCCTGTGTACATGAAAAAGGAAGTGTCAGAATTTTTTTGATTCACTTCACTTCCTGGTCCTAGCAAACTCGAGCTCTCTACATTTTCTTTTTACAGAACTTCATCATAGAAAATTCGGATTTTCTTTACCCAGTTTTGTCTTTATTAACTTTGATCTCCTTTTGGTCGCAGACCAAAATACTTGCTACATCAAAAGTAACATTGTCTTGTAAAACTATAGATGGGGAAGCCCTCCAATATAATCCTAAGAGGTATACAGCTGTAGCTGTCTGTGTGCAGAAAGTAGACTCTGATGGATTGCACCTCGGTGTAAGGGGGATCAAGAAGAGAGCCTTGACATCAGAGGCAAATACTGGAATAGAGGCTGAAGAGACAGTGTGAAATAGTGTGGAGCTTTAGGGAGGCAGGGAGTAGACGGCGGAGTGTGAGAGTCATTAAGGACATCAGAGGAGACTGGGACAGTCTGGCGAGGACATGGGAGAAAGTGCTGATGGTAGCAGGACACAACCCTCTCTTTTTGTGTGTGTGTGTGTGTGTGTGTGTGTGTGTGTGTGTGTGTGTGTGTGTGTGTGTGTGTGTGTGTGTGTGTGTGTGTGTGTGTGTGTGTGTGTGTGTGTGTGTGTGTGTGTGTGTGTGTGTGTGTGTGTGTGTGTGTGTGTGTGTGTGTGTGTGTGTGTGTGTGTGTGTGTGTGTGTGAAAGCAAAGCACTGAAATAGACCTGCTTGAAGGTTGAGAACAAAAAGGTGTGCGAGACATTGTGTGTGTGTGTCTTACAGAACTAGTCTGCGGCTTTCAAACCTCTGCTCGCAGACATCAGTGTCCCACATACTGAACGGCTCGTTTGTTTCAGTGACATCATTAAAGCACTCTCGCCGATGGAGTCCCTGGTCTCCCGTGAGGGAGGGAGGACGCAACGCAGGCAGAAATTTAAAGCAGTGTCTTGCAAGAAAATGTTGGGAAAGACACATGCATATATGGCAGAGGAGCACAGTGAGGAAACAGGAAACATGAAAGGGGGGAATTAGATCTGCTGACTGGAACATTGTGCTGAAGGATGGAGGAGAAGGAACGCTGGTGTGTTTTTATGTGTCTAAGGTCGTTGGTGATAATCTGATGGATGCTCCCTCTGCCAGCGTTCACATGTTGGCCATCAGCTCCTGGAGAACATAAAATGATTAGTTAGAAGGCATAAACGGCCTTCTGTGTCTGTGCTGCATGTGTCATCCAGATGGACCGATGGTTAGCTCTGAAGCATCTAATGTAGGAAGAGAAAACTCCAGGGTGGCACATAATAAACAGATGCACTCGCCACACACTTCCTTTTCCTCCTTCAGGGGGAAAACAAGTTTTACCAACCAGAGTAAATTGGCTGCATCTGCGTGATCAATATATGTGTGTGCGTTTGTTCTCTTCCTACTTCTCAACTGGATTATTTCTGGGTATTTTTAAAGAGAATGTATCCTAAAAAATGGGACGAGGTTTATGTGTAATCAATTGGCATTTCCCGAACCTTCTGCCGCTAAACTGTTTTCCAATTCCAAGAGGAAACCAGGGACGTTTACTATTTCACTTTCTTTGTAGCGCAGCCAAATTAATGCTGATTCATGTTCAAAGTAGAAAATGTGATCAGTTTGTAAATGACATCCTGCAAACGACCAGGTGACGTGCTGTACATTTAAGTAAGAAAGGCAGCTCAGCTTAGAGGACGAAGTGTTTCAAAATGTTTCCTGAATCCAAGCTCATCACTTCCTTTCTGACATCTGCTCTTGGGAACTTCTCAGTCTGTTATCCGGAGTGAAGCGCTGTTCTCAATGATGGTTTCACAACACTACAATTAGCTGCTGCTTTAGCTTTTTCAAGTTATTCAAATGTCAGACATACTTTCACAAACGACTAACAAATAATTTAATTTAATCCAGGATAGCCAAGGATGCACCACTCCTAGTGTTGTCGATCTTATGTCGGTATCTATCCCACAACAGTAGCAAGACCCTCAAGCACCCTCATTTCTACCTTTATCTGATTTGTAGTAACAGTCCTGAGTTAGTCTTGAGCTGACATTCCAAACCAAAGGGTTATTGAAGCCGACAAAGTTTATAAGAATGGTTGGCTTGTGGCTCAGAAGTTGCGGGTATAACTCTGTGAGTTTTCTTTCCCTGAGCAAGAAACTTTATCCTGTTTGCTTTTACAGTAACATACGGTTATAGAATTGACCATCAACTACTTATCCTGGCTGGCTGGGGTCATGGTAGTGTCGGTTCTTATCCTGCTTTATGAAGTAATGGGCTTTAAAAAGATACCAGTAACATTTTATATCTACATTTGTCATTCAAAGACTAATAGAGATACCAAGTTTTTTAGTTACCAAATTTGAAAAGATTTGATGCAGCATTTAATTCATGTAAGTTGTAAGAGGATGTTTTGGTTAACATTTTGAATCATGTACTTTGTTGCATTCATTGGATGCCCAAGTGGCTTTACGCTCATTCTCACCATGAAAAAATTCCATCAAGACTATGACCCAGAATCTGCAAGCCGATTAATTAAAACTGCTCCATTTTTAAACACTTTTCTGTAAAGAGTAATCGAAGCCTCAATTTGTGGTTAACAAAGCAGCCCGAATTAAAAGGCTCAGCAATCAGAGGTTAAACGTTTTGGAATACAACTTATGCCAAGTCAAGAAATTAAAGGTAAGGTAAGGTAGAACTTTATTGATCCCTCAGGAGGTAAAATTTGAATTCCATCTTAATACAACTAAATCAACTTGAACTTCTCAGGATGAACCCTAGAAATAGAAAAAAACATCAATCGTTTAACATTAGAAAAGATAAGAAATAGATTAAAGTTAATTAACATGTGATGGATTGCTTTGTATTAAGAATAGTTATGCCATTTTGAGTTTTAGTTGGCTCATAAAGCATTTGGAATATTAAGGCACAGACTCTCTGTGCGCGCGTGCGCGCGTGCGTGCGTGCGTGCGTGCGTGCGTGCGTGTGTGTGTATTAGTGTTGTAAGTGTTGACTCGTATTGCACAAATGCATCACTGACCTCAGTGACACATTCACCCACAAGCAAAGCATGGCTTCTCCCCTGTGAGCGGGAGCATGCCAACCATTAGTCTGGGCACCTCATAGGCACCAGTTCACCAACACAGCAGTTTGACAGAGGTGGCATGAAAACACTGTATTTCATCTGCATACACGTTGAAGCTTGAACATCGTCGTCATCCTCTTGTTTCTCCCTGCCACAGTTTCTTTCACACTCAGCTGCTAGTCAATGGCTAAACGCTTCATTGCGTAAGAGAAATGCCACGCAAGATAAAAAGGAAGAAAATATGAGAAGGCAGCAGAAAGGGGAAGAACCCCAGGCTCAGTACAGCATATTGCAATTGATCCAACTTCTCATCTGCATGGACACGTGTCTGAATGAATCAATACTCTTGTTTTTGGTCAGTGTATGTTTCCCTGCTTTCATAAGAGTTGCATGAATTCAACTCGATCATGTCCATTCTTCTCATGTGAGTCATCACCTCTCAGAATTCTCTGGAGATATATTTTTAGTCCAAACATAAAAAACGAGGCCAGCTACTAAATATGAATTCCATGTGATATTCCTTTTCTACTATCAGAACAACTGGTCATTTAGTCCCACATTTATCAAAGAAATAAGTTATAAATCTCTTAAGTCCATTCTTTTTTCTGCTGTTAGTCAGTATATTTTTCAATATATAATGTCTGACTAAATTGTTTCTATTCCCCTGTTGTATTCAATAATACGAATGACATCTTATTGATACCAACTGTTCATTATCTCTCAAAGTGCAGCGTTTCTGGATGGATTTAACACGGTATAGTTTCATTTTTAACTGAGAGAAAATTAAATGTATCCAATAATAGAACCTCGGTTATATCAAAACCCATGCAGCTACTTTCTAGGGGTGCACATCTGCCACCCTCTAATGTCAAAATCAATATTTCAAAGTGTCAGCCGTCAGACAGATGTGCAGAATAACAGCAAATGCTCTATGTTTTACAGCCTGAGGCACAGAAGACTGCAGGTTTTTGGTCATTTGCACAGGCTTTTTAATCAAATATTAGCAAACATTTAACTACCGTCCGAGGACTTTCTTTCATTGTGTTTACAACTGCTGAGAACCATGCTCTGAGAAATATCTTGTTTGCCTTGCACCGTGAATTATAAAGCTGTAGTACATAGACTGTCACTCTGACACTCTGTTTTACAAAAAAGGTTACTGCAGTATACCTTGCTATGTGACCCATCAGGTCATTCCTGTGGAAATGGGGCAGATCTGGAAGGGAAAGCTGAAATAAATGGCATGACTAGGATCTGAATGTATCAATTTTACATTAGCTGTCGTTCCTAAAATATGCTGAATGATAAGAAACATGAATTATTTGACAGTGTTGGCTTACTATTTTTGTGAATTCCCATCAAATATCCATAAGCAGCCATCTATCTAGATATACTCTTTCTCAAAAAAATGAACTGAAAATATAGTCTCACGCAAAGTTTACTGACTGAGAACTCTGTGTGAAACAATCTGGGGAAAAATGAGAAGCTAAGAGAATAACATTATAGTTGTTTGTGTTACAAATACATACCTCTGCTGCATTTTTTTAATTCATTAAAATAAAGCAGATCTATGGAGGGACCAAAACCACATTTTAGATTTTTGCAGCTATTAATACAGAGAAAGTTAAATGTCAAAAAGTTTCTTTACATGATGAGGTAACTGAGCAAGATTCATGTGCTTTTGATCTCATGTCAAAGTCGTGACAAATCTATGATTATCAGTCATTATGAAACGTCTTTCATTAATCTATGTTTACATATTATTGTGAGCTTACCTTTTTATGCAGATTTATCTGCCAGAGCTGCAGCTTCTTATTATAGTGTTCAATAAATGGATAATACAGTAGATGAAGTGACGGACCAGATGGAACGTTTACATCTTTAATCTATCTTGGGAATGTAGTAGATTCCACAGTAAAAGGCTTCCAAACTTTCCTCTTTAAGTCGCTGGCCAATATTTGGGTGCAAATGAATTATTGAGTGTACTCACCAATTTCCATTTCCAAAGGCTTCTCTGACGAAGGATGACACAACATTAATATATCTAAGAGAAATTAACTTCATCCAGCTGGCAGACTGGTGTAATTCAACGTCCTGAAGGGGAGGTCTAATGACATAAGAAAACATCAGGGTTGCAGAATCGGACCTACATCCCTTGAAGCATTCATGCAATGCATAGACTGCTAAGATAATTGTTGCCAAATGCCAAAGAACGCACCATGAAATGTGATGGTTCAAATATTTAGAGGCTTTAGTTTCCCAAGTTAAAACTGGTTATATATAGCACATACTGGTCATTGAACAAAGCCAGTGCAGCTCCCACTTTGCATTTTCTTTGAGATAATTTTGCAAAGGCCATTTTCATTCAACGTTATGTTGATGTTATTTTTGTCAAAGGTTAATTTTACTCAAAAGTGTAGGATTTATATTTACGATGATATGATTAATGTTAATTTCAGCACCTTGTTTTGACATCATTGTGACACATTTTTACACATTTAAGAGCTCATGAACAGGACTGCTAGGATCCAATGTAACCTGTTATAAGGAATGAAACAAAAGATTTTTATACGATACAATGTTCTTTCTCCAGTCATGTAAACACTGCTGTCTCAAGGTTCTCATGGCTATTCACTTAAGCTTAGAATTGTTTACGTGAACTTAGCATCTCGGTAATAGATACAAACTGCAGTATTCACAAACCTGTAGCTATGAGTGGGATGGGCTGTGCTGATGTGAAATATCGTATGGATAATAATATTGCAACACCTATTTATTCTCTATTTCTTGTTTCAAGGCGTGAACAAGTGTGAACACATAACATGCCTGTTGAGTCAGTGAAGTCAGTAGATGTTTGTTTGTTAGCTTGTTGCTGCTTAAGAATGCGTTGAAAAGGAATACACTAATCCTTTAACCATCATTAATAAATAACCATCAAGGTGGGCCTAAACCAGATATGAAAACGACTCTATAGTGTCATCTCGGTTTTCCTTCTTTCGAGGATCCTTGCAGTACTGGGAATTCCCCTGGGAGAAAGTATGAAGATGTGTAAATTTGAGACAGGATGGAGCCGGGGAAAAGAGTCGGCACACTCAGCGAATCTCCCTGGAAAATGGGAAGTCTAGAGCTTCCAGCACCTGCCTGGTGACATCAGATCTGTCAAATTGAACAAGAAGCTAGTGTTTTAGAGTTGGAAAGGCAACTGAAGGAGTGATTCAGTTACTGTTGCACAAGCCCAGTAATGGAGAAATTGGTCAAATATTCACAAGCATAATAAAACTGTGCTTGATGTAAGGTCCCTTTGTGTAATAATGCAATGTATTCTTCTCATTATAAAAGTATAGATGTGAGATATTGAAAATCAATCTGCCATATTATGATCAACAAACATAACTTTCCTTTTAGAATAGCTCTCATGATTGTAAGATATTGTCTTTAATGTGCAATAATCCCTCGCAAATAATATTTTTTCAAACACTGATCTGTTTAGATCAGGGCTTTAAAATACAACCATTGTTCATCTTTGTGTATACTAGGCAAGTATGTTTAACACATTTAAATATTAACATAGACCATTTTAGTTATTTGTACAGAAACGTTGAAGCTCAGTTTTGGTTCCTCAGTGCTATCTAATCAATAATAATGGCTGAACTGAGATATTTTTCACTCATTTTATGTTCCCACAGCGTTTCATTCAGTACCTGGCCTCCCGGAACACTCTGTTTAACCTAAACAACTTCCTGGACAAAGGCGCACTTCAAGGTATATATTTAAGGTTATTTGTCATTCATATCTCAAGGTATTTTCAATACAGGCAGCCTCGATTTCCCCAATGCTCTGTATTTGTTGACGGGGAGTCCGTATGAAATGCACATTATGGAATAGTCTGTCTCACTCTGAAATGTCAAATTCATATTTTTCTCTTTCTGTATCTCCTGTTCTGTCCCAGGTTACGACATGTCAACCTTCATCAGGAGATACAGTCGTTACCTGAATGAAAAGGCCATGTCTTACAGACTGGTGGCCGTGGACTTCACCAAGATGAAGAGGGGGTACGGATATTTTCAATGCAAAATGACAACCCTGTTTAGCATTTCACACTCGCATCTCATGTCACTGACCTGCTTTATCTGCAAAAATACGTACATCACAAACGCATAAAATGGTTGCTAGTGTTCTTGATCATCATCCTCATGTAAAATGAGTAAAATAAATGTTTTTTTGTGGCTGTGGTCCAGGAGACTTGTCAGGTGTAAGCTCGTAGGAATCCACTTGAGTATCTTAATTTGTGCAAAGGAATGTGTAGAAATTGTTAGAATGTGTGGAGCTGTAGCTTTGATTTTAATTAAATAAACGTAAATGTGTAGAGAAAATAAGCAAGACGGTACATAAATTAAGCTTAAGGGTTGTTGCCAAGCTGCCAAATGAATGGATTGGAAAAACAATTCTGCTCAAGTAAAGAAACTGGTGAGTTCTTGTTTAAATCCTGCAAATGCGGGGATTCCTGGGAAATGCTATGCGATGAAGGTCGAATCTCTTTAGATTGATAGACACAAAAGTCACTCTTTAAAGCTTCTCTTTTTATATGAAGTCATAATAAAACTTAACTTTGTATGCTTTGTAAGGATTCTATGTCCAATGATGGACAGGGTTTCCATGAAGTCATATTACCATTTACCAACTTTATTACAAGAGCAAATGAAAGATAACCAGGTTACGAGTGCTTAATTTAATGCAAATGGTTCTTGGCACAAGTCTTTAGCACAACCCAGTGATATTATGGAATTGATAACATCCACTTTATTGTAACCAGGAACCTACTTGGGCCACAGGACAATCTTCATTTGCCTGCTTCTGAGGAAGATGTTCAATTAAAGTCTAATTCAGAGATGTAGTACCCAAGTTCTGTTGATGCTGTAATATTCACCTCAAATTCTCTTAATTGAGCTGATTGGGCTGAAAATAGACATCAACATCAGATGCCGGGTAAAGCACACATGGATTCCCTTTATTCAACTGAGTAACACAGACAGGTTGCAGACAGCTACTTTATTTATCAGATATGTTTACCTCAGAAAGCCAGTACTTGCATTACTATGCATATCTTACATTGCAGAAGCATTCATTACATTGTCTTTTCAAGTTTCCCATCATAATCTTTCTTTTTCTTCTTTGTTTCCTCTCATTTGTATTTACATAAGAATATGCCAGAACACCCCTTTTGATGGTGACTGTGTTTGTGTCTTTCATCTTTGGACAGGGTTGATGGTGTAATGAGAACTATGAACACAGAGAAGCTGATCAAAACGCTGCCCATCATTCAGAACCAGCTGGACGCTCTGCTGGATTTCCAGGTAAATCGCTTAAACATGTTTGATATTTTTGATGAATACATTCACAAGGTTAAATATGTCTCTAACTCTCCGGTTATGTGGTGCGCAATCAAAACAAAAATGGGTCTTGATGAATATATAGCTTAATTCATGCACATGCACTGCAAAACCACCATGAATAAGACAATCAAAATGCAAATGTGAAAGAGGCATTTCTTCTTCATCAGCTCACAAATCATATTAGAGTGTTGCCAAAATGAAGCTGCTTTATTCGGGAGTGCTTAATGCTATGAAGGCACTGTAAGACATTTAATATCTGCTTTTAAGAAACAAGAGTATGTAAATCTACTTCTTACATAACACGCACACATATTTACTTCTAATATACTTATTTTGTTTGTACAAGACAATGTTTGAACACTTCAAAAATCCTCATAGAACTATATTGACTGTTATTAGTCAGTGCTCTAATTTTACCTGTCACAAATTCAGCTTAAAGTTATGTGTCGTCATACTTTCTTTCATGTCTTTTATGCCATGAAATCCTCTTATTATTTAATAATAGCTGAAAGAGGAAAATGGATAAAATATTCATACATTTTATTTGGTAAAAATATAGAAAGTAAATGTCAATATTTTAGCACCTGTAAGTATAATTTAATATGATCTATAGTAAAATTATTTTTTAATTGTTTCCTAATGGCCAAACATGGACTTTTGTTTAATTCCAACGCTTGGGGAAACAACGTCATGCACACTTCATGAAGCAGTGTCATGTTGGTCAGTATGTGGCGCCATCAGTTTAAAAATGATGTTTCATTAGAACAGTTGCTCAAAACAAAGGGAAATGGTGCAGAGACTGCCATCTAGTGGACTCTGAAATGAATGTCACTGCTTCATGAAGTTTCATCAAACAATTTCCCAAAGGAGATCTCCAGAGGTATTAATAAAGTTTATCTATCCATCCATCAGATCATCACTGGTTTAGAGCAGCGAACATGGCAAGCGACTACTTTCTATGTAAAAGACCACATAAGTATGACCAACAATGTGGGAGCAGGACAATGCAACATGTTTGCTGCAACCTGGTGGAATCAACAATACGTTTCTTACACTAAAACATCTGTAGTAACAAATGCTTAAGTTGAAAAATCTGCCAAAGGAGCTCAAAGAGCTGAGATTTGATGTACTGTATGCAGAGAGGACAACTTCAACAAGAGGCTGACAGGATGAATTGAAGTCAAACTCACCAAGCTCATGGCTCCTCTGAAGGTTCCACAAGATATAAAGAATTACAATACTGTCGCTTAGATCAGCTTTTTTGAGTGTCCCTTGATATTAGACCCGCTCCCAGCAGTTCGACAAGTTTTTGAGCCGGGTCCCACGAGACGGCAAGAAGTCGTGAGTGTGTGTGTCCCAGCAGTAATGCTAGTGTTGCCAATGTCGCGATTGGTGTGAACTTGTTTTTTTGCCAGCAGTTTTTAGTTTTAATCAATGGAGGGGTTCATCCCAGGATTGATGGCTAACTTAAACGGATAATTGAAATGATCAATAAACGTTGTTCTTCAACTGGAACCCAATGGCTCTATGGAAAGTAGTTGAATTGGTGAAGCATCCATCAGGATTTAAACGTTATGTTATATTGTTTACTAGTTCAAGAGTCATCAGATGTTTTACAGCCACCAAAACAGTGGGCATGAACTGGGCAGCCTGTAAGGATGCCAACTATTTGTCTTCTTTTGGATGTTTTCCTAGGATGTCCAGAACTTATAGTAAAAATACTTCTTTAATCACAGAACAATTTAGTTGTGAATATTTATCTAAACTTTGATGCACATGTGTTCTTCTCTCCAGGCGAACCCGAATGAGCTGACCAACGGTGTGATCAACTCTGCCTTCATGCTGCTCTTTAAAGACTCCATCAGGCTCTTTGCTGCTTACAATGAAGGGGTCATCAATTTATTGGGTAACACACAGCTGTATATACCTTTCACTGCACACATAGACAGAATCTTTAAATGTGACCGTATACATTTACATTTTAAAGTTCATATTGACTCATCAATGTGTCCCCCCTTTTCTTCTTACTTCTTTCTCCTTCTGTCTATCATTGTGTGGTGTTTTTGTTTGTTTTATTTCTATTTCTTCTTCACCTCTATCTGTTTCATCTCTACAGAGAAATACTTTGACATGAAGAAGAACCAGTGTAAAGACGCTCTGGACATCTACAAGAAATTTCTTTACAGGATGACAAAGCTGTCAGAGTTCCTAAAAGTAGCCGAGGTAAACTAACACTGACTCACTTTTTTCACCGTTTACAACAAACTTCTCAGTCCAGGAGCCGGATGTGTGTTTTATTTGTGATGATGACGGTAATAATGGTGGACGTGCATTTCAGATCACGGTACAATATTGCTTAAATGTATGCAGAACTGTTTGCAGTTTAAAAATAATGACAATAATAATAATCCTTATTTTTAGTCTGTGGCAATGTCTTTTCAATTATATCTTATATACAAAATAATATATTTTTTACTGACCATATGGAAGTATATCAGTGCCATCAGAATATTGAACGGTTGAATTTAAAGTGTTGAAACATTTAATGTAAATGTTCATTTTATGTGTTTATTATTATTTTAAATAATTGTATGAAATACATTTTTAGTTTTTATTGAATTAAATTATTTGTAAATTGAACACTTCATTCAATTATTGTAAAACTAAAAAGGACATTTTCTTACACAACATGAAAAACAAAAACAGTTCAGTACAAAAAATACAAAAAAAGTTTTAAACATTTGAAATGTTGAATTGAACCAATGAATATTCTGATGGCTCTTATATACAATAAACAATATCTATTCGACCCTTAAAAAATCATGATGAAATGAACTTCTAGAACACCTACATTAAGGCTATGCTTGCTCCACTCATCCAGCAACTTCATCGCATAGAATTCCAAGAGTTCCCTAAATAGTTAACAAAAGTAGACAGTATCAGTTATCTGTGGGGTATCTGTAAGAGCTGATGGTGTAAACAAGCTCACAAAGACAAGACAGGAATGTTTGTGTACACTTTAACACCGTTTCTCTGCAAACACAACCATTTGGGGAGAGAAAGAGTTGGAGAGGGAGACCCTAAATAACCTTAAGATGGAGGATGTGGTTCGGTGGCGTCCCTGCTCCTGCCCCCTCCCCACACTTCTTCATCTAATCTATTCCTCTCCCTCGCTCATCCTGACAAAGATGAATACTAGTGTTGCTCTCCTTTGCACACTGCACACAGATCATCCCCTTTTCTTCCTCTCTCTTCTCTTTCTCCTTTGTTTTAGCCAGATTCAGCCAACGGTCCCTCTCCTTATCTCTCTTCCCATTAATGTACACACAAACAAATGGCCCAAATTAAATCCTATTGTCTATTTTAATTAGAGGAGCTACATCTAAGTGTGTGTTTACACTTGTTTTAAACAACTGGTGATAAGTCAGACATTCTATAAATCAGGCATTCAAATGCACTTACTCTGTTTCAAACTGCAAAATAATCTCAACAATTTAACCTTGATAGAGAAAATAAGATTAGCTTGCTTTGTGTTTTTACAACACATCTGTGCTTTGTTTACAACACTGGAGCAGTAAATCCGTTCTTATAATAAGAACCTGAAAACTGCAATAAATCAATGAAGGCCTGTAGCGCGTCAAATGGCTTTAGTTGAATTATTGCAGTGATGGAGTTTTTTTGTTTTTTTTAAATATTTAAATTAAATTAGAAGCTTGGACTATTCAATGTTAATTTAAATCATATAATAAGTAAATGATAAATATTAATTTATTATTCATCATAATTTTTACAATGGTCGCTATAAATATTTACTACTATATTTACAATATTCTGCTACTTGTTTATATTCATGTAAAAGTTGTTTTAATTAGGTAAGAGTTTTTTGATAAAAAGAAAGAGAAGTATAATTAAATAGAAGAAATGTTTGTTGGTCGGAATAGAAGAAGTGCCTTAAGAATAGTGGATTCAACATTTCCAATCTTTAAAATTTAAACTTCAATTTTTTGTATATTGAAATATTTTTTAATGATAACAGACGACCTATTTAACATTTTCAAAACGAAAACATATTTTCAAACACATAGTTTGCTATTTTAAATCCAATTATTGAAAATGAAATTGCCTTTTAAATTAAAATTTTAAAAGGTTTGGTGTAATCATGCCCCCAGACTTCACCAAAAGAGTATCCTAATTTTGAATCTCAATTTAAAAAGCTACCAAATAAAACATATATTTAAAATGTACTGATTATTAAAACAAAAAGCAATTGAATTTACACATTTAAAAATGTGAAATATATAATGCTTAAATAAACAACAACAGCATTTCAATAAAAAATATAACATTTTAACTGTTCAAATTAATCATTCCATATTCCGATAGCACTGATATACTTCTAAGAGGGTTTTGCTTAATAAATCTGAGTATAAATCATGAAATTCCACTGTAGTCGATTTTTAATCATTTCAATCAATTTTAGTTAAATATTCAACTGTGTGCTTTAATATAATAAACGTGTCAAGACATTTGTTTGAAAGTCATAGACAAGCTTTAGGATCATATCGGAGGTTAACCAGGGGTTTAAACAAACACAAGTGGGAATCTTCATTATCTTTCCACTGCTGCTGACAATTATTTATTGAAATGAGAAACATGGACACGTACTCTCACGCTCTGTCAGTTTCAGGTAATGAAACGCGCTGCAAATGTACACAGCCGGATGAATATTTAAAAACCGATCAAATGAGTGTGAACATGTCGAGTGAGATGTCAAGAAAACCTGCCAAATTGTTTAGCAAAGCTGGACTTGATGTTCCTTTATCTGTGCCTCAAACATGTCCAAACAAATGTTCAGAGGATTTTCTGCCAAGTGTTTTTTTCTTTCCAAAGTGTGTCCATTGTTGCATCGTCATTCACTCTGGTCATCATGGCAACTCTCTCTCATCCGTCACACTCATTTATCACTGTTTAATGATGCAGTCTGAGGATTGGTCAGTTTGTCTGCCAACCATGACGTCCGTCTTTTTTCTGGTTTATTTCTGTTGTTGCTTATGTTGACACTGCATGGAGTAATGATTCCCTGTTTTTTGTTTTGTTTCTATTACCTTTTCTCCCCCCCCCCGCCATTTTATCCCACTTTCCTTTCTCCCTTTTTGATTTGTTTAATTTATTGTTTTTGACAACAGCAAGTTGGAATAGATCAGGGTGACATCCCCGATCTCTCACAGGTCAGTGTACATCTCACCTCTCACTTCTTCTTCTCCTCTTTCTCTCCATTTCTCTCTGCATTTTTCTCTTCAACACTGCACACTTCCACTCATCATTAAACTGGCTCCTTATTTGTACCCGTGTCCCCTCCTCCTACCAGTCAGCCATCTTGTCTAACCTGATATTGCAGTTTGGGGCAGTGACTCTCTGATGCGATTCATTTTGCTTTTTCTGCTTTCTCTTTCACTTTTAAACGCTCATAATAGATTAAAAAACAACAGGTATCAATCAGTTGCTGTAAAGGCTGAACCATTAGCCCGCCAATCCCAAAAAATTTAACTTATGACACATTATTTAAAAGTAAAGGAAGATGGAACGAAGAAAGCATGAATTACATTAAAACAAGAAATACATTTCTATGACACATATTTTCCACTTGAAAAAAAAAAAGAAAGCCTTTGGCGCTAGTTGACGTCAAATTAGAAAGAAGGGTTGCTTGTACCATGGACAATCATCAATTGATCAGGGTTAAAAGGAATAGCCTGAAACAAATGTTTGTATTATCCTTTGTGTTTTCTCAGGGTCAAGGAGACCCAAAGGCCCGAAGACAAATGTGTAACCTCCACAACTGCATATGTATTAGTGGTAGCCAGTTAGGTTGTTCACCTTGATCCAGAGACCACACAAGGGATTCCACAAATGCATTCGTGTTCTGGTCTTTGGGTCTCCTCGACCCTGAGATAACAAAAGGGTTAATCATTTTTTGGGGGGCGGCAGTCTTATATTGAAGTATTTCAGTGTCATCAGAATATTGCATGGAAGGTTACCTTTCATAAGTTGAAACTTTGAATTATTTTATTGAATATTTTTAAAGAATTTAATTTTTATATTTTATTTTATTAATTAAATTCGTATATAAATTATTATATAATAAATTTGTATATTGAAAGGTAAAATTTGTTTTAATCGAATAATTGGCTTCAATAATTGTCCACATAAAGGTTGAATATCTTTCTTTAAGATTCTTTAATCTTTTAGTTAATTTTGAAAGTATTTCTTTAAATCTATTTATAAAAACATTTTTATTCAAAAAATTTCTAACTTTTTTTTATTTTATACTTTTCTTGATCAAACTGTCATACGATCATGGTGTCACAACAATTTGAAAAATATTGAGATATTTAAATTATTTTTTTTAAATAACCATAACAAATATACATATATTGAATACAAATGTTTAATATATGAACAGATATTTTCAATTACAACCGTTTAAATGTTAAATATAACCATACTACTGGCACTGATATACCTCTACAGACATACTCATTAAAATCATGCTAAATGTTCCAATTCTATTTCTCCAACTCTCTATGTTAGATACAGATAGACATTTTTTTACACTGACATTATCACAGCTAAAGATAATTAAGCTTATTTGTGGCTGAATTAGTAGACAAATAGATACAACAAAAGATTCAAAATCAGAATGAAAATATCAAAAGTATATTAAGGAAAACAAACTTTATGTAGCGGGCTAAAAGTTATTTCAGACCTTTAAAAGTTGCCAGAGGTTTGTGGACAACAACTGTGTGTGGGCGTTGAACTGGTGGTGGAGCCTCGCAGTTATTGCCCTTGTTAAATAGTGTATTTTCTTCTCCTTCCTGCTGACACAGAAAACTAAAGGATCTTACATTGTAGGTGGTGGGTTGTGTGTACCGTGTTGTTTGCCCTGCATGAAGACGCCTCTTTAAAGTCTCTTGTGTGTCTAAGCACACACATGTGCGGCTCGTGATCTCACACGCATGCTTCTTCGGCTTTTATTTGAAACCATTAGTGCAGGAATGTGGACTCGGTTCGATGTAAATGTGTGTTCGACGCAGGTGGCTCGTTGCAATTCTCTTTAACTTGCACCACCAGGCTCTGACACATCCAGCGAAAAGGCCATGAAACCTCATGAATAGAAAATGAAGCTTCACCTCTTAGTGCTCCGTCTTCATCTGCATGAAAGGATCCTTGTAGCTGGTTCTGACTGGCTCATTTACATTCCTTCTCCACCTCGGATGGTTATTTCATATTTGTCACGCACACCAATTATCGGACATGTATTGCAGAGATGCTCAGATGGGACCAGAGCGTCCGTGATCAACATCACTGCTGCATTCAATTTGGACATCATCAAATATGTAGGGTTTTTATTCAACACTCATAGGAATGTTGGCAACCATGACTACTTTTTGTTTTAATTGCTTCCCATGGCAACATGGCAACACACTCCTTTCACACACTAACAAAAGATTCAATATCTTGTAATGGATACAAATCCGAGACAACATGTGAGGTAAATAAAAGCACCACAATAGAAGTAAATCAATGGCATCATTTTTATATTCGATTTGTAGCTCTTTAAATTCAATCCTTTATAATAGTGCCACCAGACAATACTGGATTGAAGAAATGCAAAGAAAATAGATTAATTTAATTATTAGAAAGAAAAGTAATTCAACTTTTAAATCTAGAGAAAAAAAAATTGGAAAATTGAAAAATGTTTAGTGTCAATTATTTTCAGTGTTAAATTCAACCGTTCAATATACTGATGGCACTGATATACTTCCAAGACAATCCGGTCATAAGGTTTTGTGCTTCAGTTGGATAAAGTGATCAAGTTGGTCTGAACCCGGAAACCATTCTTTTGCTAGACACGTAAAGGATGATTAAACTTCAACAACTCAGTAGCGGTAGTGATTGTTGCTATTTTACGTTCTTCTTTCTTCAGTTGCTCTGATTTTTTATTTTGTATGCTGATGTTGACTAGTCCAACTAAAGTTCTTTCAAAACCCACCGCTGGTCAAACCCTTCTCTCCTTCGTAGCCAGTGTTTCTTTAATGACTAAGCAACGGTTCTGGCAGGAGCACACCATCTAGTCCACCACAAAGAACTCAGAATTCAAAATGTTCCCAGATGTGCGTGCATGTGTGTGTGTGCTACATGCACGTCTGCAACCCCGCAAATGACACACTTCACATTCTTGCGGAAGCACCGGCAGACATGACGCTGTCATATTTTCACAGCGGAGGAATTTCCTTTCCCTTGTCAGCAGCTAAAGTAGATCTGCACCGTTTGTTGTTTCCTTCTGTGCAAAACTAGATGTAGAATTTGAGCCGCAGAAAATGTAAAAAATAAAAAGGTCGATTAAGTGCAGTGAAGCTGCGGCAGAGATATGCAACAATTATTGGCGCTTGTTGTGAAAAGACCACAGTACTTCTCTGTGAAAGTGACACTTCAAGATAAGCAGAAGGAAGTTGAGCGAAACAATAAAAGAAAGCTTTTCACCTTCCTGTAAAGTCATAAGACCTTTTTCCCCCTCTTGTTCTTCTTGTTTTTCAACCTTCTCCTTTGTTCTCCGTCTCCTTTAAGTCTCCTGCTAACAGTGCAAAGTGCCTGCTGCATGTTGCCATGGCTATTCCTGGAGCCTGATGCACTCTGTTACCTTTCCTGTGAGACCGACTAACTCCAGAGCTATATGTCTGTCCAACTGTTTGTGTAGGCAGCGCTTCTTGTCTACATGGGAGAGATGTAAAGTTCATTTGAGATTCTGCTTGTGTTTCCCCATGTCCTGGCTTTTATTCCCCCTCGTCTCTCAAGGCCCCCAGCAGCCTTCTGGAGGCTCTTGAGCAACACCTGGCCTCTCTGGAGGGGAAAAAGACGAAGGAGTTGAACGCAGACACCAGGTGAGACTCAAGGCACTTTGTCTTCTTTCACTTTCACAACAAATATTGCTGCACTCATCTGAATGATCCCGTCTTGCAGAGCGTCTACCCTGTCAAGCGCTGTCTCGTCTCTCTCCACGACTGGCATGTCTTTCACACGCATGGATGAGAAGGAGAAGCAGCAGGCCCTGGAGGAGGAACAGGCCAGATTACAGGCTCTGAAGGTAAACCTTTTAATTCTATTATGTCAATTCTGTTGCTCACTTTGACTAGTTTTACTAGTCTTTCTTTTATGACCTGTCTTTATTAGTTACCTTGAATATCATTTTCACTTTTAGTCATTTCAAATAATATGGCTTAAACACAGAGAATATGCCTTTTTTTTAAGTCCCAACTATATTTGTGCCTATTTTTACAACAATAAACTATAATATAATATATATAATAATAATAATAATATTTGAACAACAATGACTTATTTAGCTTCAATTTTTTTTTTAAACAATAAATACACAATTCTAACTTATTATACCTAATATTTGAGAAAAATCTAAATGGATTTTTGATGTGTCAAGATATTCACATGCTTACAGTATATGACTTTTACCTAAATAAAACGCCTTACAGTCTGTAAAACATATAATATAATCAAGTGATTTGTCTTTAACTCCAAATATATTTTGCTATGATGTATTTAAGTAGTCATTTAGTCTTACATTTGACCAAAACGCATAAATTGGTTGGGTTGATATTAGTTGCAGAAACAGCTTTTTCTTCTTCTTTTTCACTGGGAGTGAGAACTAAAGTATCACACAAAAGCAGCTCAAAGAGCAACTGCAGTGTTTGGCCTAGATATAAGACCGCTCCTGCAACATTGAGCCGAGACCACAAATCTGCAGTAACTACAAAACGCTTCAGCTGTAACAAACGGCACAGATTGTTAATGCTAAGGAATTTATATCTATGGTGTTGGCTGGGCTGTAGTAATCACTGCTGCGAGGCTGCTGATAGATTGCCCCGTAAATTTGCTGCTTCGTGATTTTTGAACTCCATTGCGTGAAAAATGGTCTCGGAGACATGGGGAAGAATAGAAAAAGTCAAGTGTAAAATGTGTTGACATTTCTCTACTCCCGCCCTGGGAGTCCTGCCTTACAGCAAACTGTAATTGAGCAAGAGCAGTGGAACTATGAAGCAGACTCAGTGATGTCCTTGTACACATATGCATGTTAGACAACCTCACGGATGTCAGTGTGCTCAGAGCGTGAGGATATTCCTGCTGATAATGTGTCGGCTCTGTGCGTCTCTGTATGTTTGCCTGTGTGTGTGCAGTTGATTGGATTTTTTATTTTGCTGTTTACTCTGTGCCCTTGTTTGCCCTCCTATCCAGCCAAGGTCCACTGATTACCTCTGGGTTTTAGTTAGGAGGCAGAGGATGATAAAGCCGGAGTATTACAGAGTAAGAGACAAAGCGGGAGCACTGCAGGGTTAGCAGGGGTTGTCCAAATACACTAGTCCAGCTGTCCGTGCACTCTGGTGTCCATATGTGCCTGACACTCTTACACACACACACATGCACACGCTCAAACACACACATAGCTACTGTCCAGCTGGGGCTTCAGTCCAAACAATAACAGCAGTTCCCATTTGTTCCTCGCTACAGTATCAGAATTTAAATGAGCAGTCATCACGACCGAGGCAGGAACAGCAGGATATTATTATTATGAATGCGCTTGATGCCCTGGTTTTGTTTTAAAAGGCGGGTTTGCAGAGCAAATGGGCTTGAGCTTGTGTTTCCAACGCCAAGGTGGGACGGTGCTCTTAGACCATAAATAAGGACTGTGAGTAGTCTCAGTCCCCGCTGAGCAAAAAAAGGACACCTGTTATCCTTTATATCAATCCAGTATTCTGTGAGCTTTCTGAAGAAGATTAGCAAGCAAACCCCACAACATGATTCGACATGATGCAAAACAAAAACCAAGATCCCTTCATCATTAGACCAATGTTTGGAATATACACCCCTTCTCCTTGAGTTATGTTCGTTTGTCTCTCTTCTCAATTAAGTGATTCAAATCAGATGCATTTTCTCCTAAGCCAATCGTTCTCAGGTGTGTATACGCAAGTATCTGGAGATGCATACCATGATACAAGGTCAGCGATATGATACATTGTACATTATACACATTATACACGATGCATTTCAGAACTGCAAGAAAAACGGTTATATTTGTAATATTTTAAGTACTTGACGCTTTAAAAGAAATGTCCAAACATCAGCTTTGAAACCTGCTGGAGTCAACTGTATCCTCTCGTCCAAGATCATCTTTTAATTGCAAAAACAAACAAACAAACACTTGTAAATATTTGCATGTCAATTGTTAATTTAAAACATATTCATTGTGTTTTACACACACTTTTTTAAAATTATAAAGCGTAAAAAAGCTATGATTAAAAATAAGAAATTTCGAAAATGAAATCCTCTCCTTGAGGCTTGTTGTTTATCCGTAGTGTGCCTCGGCTCTCCCTTGGAAATATACTTGGTCATCCGGGGGAGGCTTGGAGTAGAACAACTCTGCCTATGATCATAATAAAGATTGTTCATAAGATTAAGTTGGATTTGTTGTATGAAGGGTTCTTTTATAATCTATTTTTTTTAACAGAGCTGGGCAATTACACTCTTTAAAATGTTCCTTCTGATGATGAATCAATGTCATATTTACACAACAAATAAAATTATTCTCATCATTATGTTAAGATTATGTATCTTACCCCTTTACATATTAAAATCTATAAGAAACCCTGAATTTCCATTTAGACTTCATGTTGGATGTCAGAAAGCTACATAATCTTTGTTATACAAGGTTATACAGCCTGGTTTTATTTTAATGCTATTAACTGTGGTAATCTATTTAAACCAATCAAACCTTGCAGGCATAAACACAATACGACAAAGCAAAGAAAGCAGTGAAATAATCAAAATTATTAATGCTTGTTTTGATGGTACAAAAGTATCGACTGTGTTGTCGTTTACATTTCGTAGAGCCACAGTTGAGACAGTCAGATTTCCCTGCTGCTCCCAGCAGTGATGCTGCTGACCCTCGGGCTAGGTTTTCAAATTATAGCCAGAAGTGGAAGTCTGCAGCAGCGGGGAAATTCATTTATACAGCAGGAACTTTTAAGTAGCTTAGTTTGATCTGGGATTAATAGAAGATGCCTGTTACAGGTTATAAATCTTGCATGTTGCATTCATTTGAGCAAAAATCCGGAATCCAAACACACTATTTTTGATTTTGCGTGTGTTTGTGCCGGTGGAAAGTACAAAAATCCTGCGTTCAAACTTGATGATCTTTGAAGTCGTTTATCTGTGCCCCTGTTTTTTTTGTGCGCTAGCCAAGTAAAACTAGGAACTATGGCCGGTAAAATAAGCTACCTATAAGTCCTGTTTTTCTCTACAACTAAGTGTAGTTTAAAATGTAAAGTGTCCTAAGATGAAACTTGTGAAAGCAACAAGTTGAACTATCATAATATGATCTCATTAAAGAGAATAAATATGAGACATCTCTGTCATATAAAGCACTTTGCAGTAGCTAACTCCTCGTTTTGACCATATTTAACACCTTCACTTGCACTCTTTATATAAGGCTCTGCAAAGTAATCTCAAATAATGCATTACTATTAAGAGATTACTGTAGTTTATAGAGGGAAAACCTTTCTCCGTTTATTTATTTAATATATGAATGGATCTTTGAAGATCTTTGGACAGATGTGAAAGTGTCTTTAAATTTGAACTACCAGAAACTCTTCAAAAATGATCAGACTTTTTGTAACTTTCTGTTGGTGTCTTCGCAGGACCAGCGGCTGAAGGAGATTGGCATGCAGACTCCGCCCTCAGCCTCACCAAGCAGCCTATCCATAGGCAGCGCCAACAACAACCACATCACACAAACCCCGGACATGTTCAGCTCCACAATGTCTGCCAATAGGTTTGTGAAGTCAAATGACAGTTATCAAAACAAAAATCTATGAACTACATTTTGAACAGAAGTGTGGAAGGTTAATCTTAAAGTATTTATGTGACTTAAGCAACTTTACATTTTTTGGAATTTTGGAAAATATCAAAGTTTTTAAAAAATTGTATTTGTTACATTTGATTTACATCAGCCCCTACCCTCAACCACAAAAGCTGATAGTTTAAATCCACACCATCATCTGTCTGCCCCGGTCGGCTACAAAAATATAACGCATGGGATGGAGCCAAGACTTGAGCGAGTCAAAGGAAAGGGCAGATCCAATGATTGAGGCTGTTCCAGAGCTGGTGGCACAACAATAAACGCTCGGTCACCTCTGAGAACAGTGGCAGTCTGCCAGGAGGCCCATGTTGGATGATGTGAGAACTGTCAAGGTAGAGTGGGTGCTTATAAGTTTAGTGATGCACTCACAGGACCAATCTGTTCATGTCAGAGAGGGCAGACTTCCAGTCTAGGGAAAGATGGACAACAAGAAGTTATTAGTTACTATTAGTTTATTATTGTTTTAGGTCAGTTGTGAACAACTGATCCTTTGTTTGCTGTTGAATTCCACTAAACATTCATGTCAAAATGTCGTTTTATTCCTTTCTTTTGATTCGCAGATTGGTTTAATGTCGGCATTCTATTCATAGACGACCTTTGGATAAAAACTATAAAATATAATAATAATAATAATAATAGGTTTGACGTCAGAGAAGATATTTTCCTTTTTCAAATCAAAATGACTTTCAAACAGTAATCATCAATAGAAAAAAGTATGTACGTATAACAAATGCCTTAAGTATCAGTCCCTGGTCTGAGAGCTGGACCACTGTTTTAATAAACAGCACAGCAGAATATGCCATGTTCAGCATGGAACACTTTTACTTAAGTAGATTAATTATTTGATTCTGCCTGTAACTCATGTAGATTGTAACACTATTTTAAAGATAAGATATATAATATAAATATTAAAATATATATTGTATATAATAAAATATATCATGTGTATAAGATACAGTATATTGTTGTTTATATTTACAGAGCATTTTATACCCAGCATGAGGATGGTAGCTGACTGTGAAATAACTTAAATACATAAACATAAATACATGTATTTCTTCTTTCTTGTAGTTATTTTTTAGGATAAATTGACAATTTAATGCAATGTAAGAAACCACATCTTTAAACTCACTTGCATATTTTATGTACTGTGTCATTAACAACAAAAAAGACAAAAGCTATTGACTTTAAAACAAAGGCCAAAAATGGTGCCTTGTAGAACACCTTATGAGATTTTCTTTCAAGGATTACATCAAAAAGTAGACTTAAAATAATGGATGTAAAAGTGGATAATCATTATCAATTAAATCATTGTTTATTGTCATTCCTCTATAAATCAATTGTTCTGCTTTGTTTTAGTTTAGACATCAACTCTGTTACAATGATAAAAAGTTGGACGCAAACTCATGCAAATAGACTCTTAATATGCATAACACAGAGCACTGTAGTATTTCCTGGCTCCAGCTGTACCAGCTACTGTTGAAGAGTTATACATGCAGTACATTTACACCTCCTGGTTCACTTCTCTGTGGAAGTTTAATAGCTTCTATGAAGGTGACAATTTATGTTAACCTTCTGGCAAATGTTTTAATACACATCTGTTCGATTAAAAGTCTGTAATCTGTCTTTTCTTTTATCTCTGTCTGTCACATCTTGTCCCCTCCTCACCCGTCTCTCTGCCTTGCTCTGTTCCGCTCCCTCCTCCGGTCGACTCTCAGTGTGCCCAACCTGAACAGTGACCTGTTTGATCTTCAGCCGGCCTTCATCCCTGCTGTGCAGAGCACTCCTTCCATCTCCAACGCCAACAGTGCCTGGGGAGGTACGCCTCGCTCACTCACGCTCACACTCGCACACTCTCCTCCACATTAATTCAGACAAACCTTCAATATATGCAAAGAAGGCGAATGCCATTTTTCATGCACAGTCATGCAACTCAAAGTGAGACAGACTTTTTAAGTTCTAACCCAGGATTCATGTTGAAGCTAGTACGTGGATTGGAGTTAAAAAGGTATGCACAACAGATTTAAGAGCTTTTATGACCTCATTGCAACTCTTAAAAATTGAGGTTGGAATTGATGTTATTTAAGCTATCATAAGAATTCAACCATCATGTATTGTTAGCATCACTATGATATTTTTAAATGTTAATAAAAGTCATGGATGATGGAGTGCTTTGCAAGATTGAGGACTGTATACTTATCTTGAGTAGTTGTCACATACTTTCATTTTATTTACTAGTAGTACTACAGAGCTTCACGGAGTAGTTCCACAGAGCAATAATACAACAAAGCCTTGCCGACTAGTACTACAGAGCAGTAATGCAACAAAGCTTTGCGGATTAGTACGACCAAGCAGTTATACGATGAAGCCTCACTGAGAAGTACTACTGAGCAGTAATACGACGAAGCCCTGCGGAGGAGTATGGCCGAGCAGTAATACGACGAAGCATCGTGACGTAGTAGTACAGAGAAGAAATACAACAAAGCCTCACAGAGTAGTACTACTGAGCAGGAATACAACTAAAGCCTCGCGGAGTAGTAACACTGAGCAGTAATACAACAAAACCTTTGCGGAGTAGTACTACCGAGCAGTAATACAATGAAGCCTCGCGGAGTAGTACGATCGAGCAGTAATACGACGAAGCCTCATGGAGTAGTACTACCGAGTAGGAATACAACAGAGCATCGCGGAGTAGTACTACAGAGAAGAAATACAACGAAGCCTCACGGAGTAGTACTACAGAGAAGTAATACTGAGAAGTAATACAACTAAAGCCTCACAGAGTAGTTCTACCGAACAGTAATACAACGGAGCATCGCAGAGTAGTACTGAGCAGGAATACAACTAAAGCCTCACGGAGTAGTAACACTGAGCAGTAATACAACAAAACCTTTGCGGAGTAGTACTACCGAGCAGTAATGCAATGAAGCCTCGCGGAGTAGTACGATCGAGCAGTAATACGACGAAGCCTCGTGGAGTAGTACTACCGAGTAGGAATACAACGAAGCCTCACGGAGTAGAACTACTGAGGAGGAATACAACAGAGCATCGCGGAGTAGTACTACAGAGAAGTAATACAGAAAATTAATACAACTAAAGCCTCACGGAGTAGTACTACCGAGCAGTAACATGATGAAGCCTCGCAGAGAACTACTACCAAGCAGTTATACAACGAAGCCTCACAGAGTAGTACCACCGAGCAGTAATACAACAAAGCCACGTGGAGTAGTACCACAGAGCAATAATACCAAGAAACCTTGCCGACTAGTACTACCGAGCGGAAATACAACGCCTCGCGGAGTAGTACTACCGAGCAGTAATACAACGAAGCCTCGCAAGGTAGTACCTCGGAGACTTGCGTTATAATACTATGGACTCTCGTGTATGAATACAACACAATCCGACACCTAAAGTGATAGATCCGCACAACACTAGTGACTCGTTTTTCATTTCCAATTATAAAATGTAACATGTTGGGTCTATTCTGGACAAATATGTGTCTGAGGCAGCAAGGCGAGCCACTGTCCTCCCAGACACTGTTTGGCATTTCAGTTTGCAATCAGCTCACTGTAATCTAAAAGCAGCACAGAGATGAGTGTGGAGGCGCTGGGAGAGCAGAGCATTACCACTTCATTTTTTTTATACCCAAAGATTGAACTGAAGTTATTTAATGTGTGCAGATTCACGAGCAGGGCCACTCTTGTACATTTACACCATGAGAGGCTTTGACTTAGATTGGCATCCTAAGTATAATTTTTCTTTCACTAGTACAGAATCTCCAGCGTTCTTTGTCACACGTATATTATAGATATAAAGTCTGGTCGAACAAATAGCATTTCTATTTCTATGAATCTGTTATCGTCTGAGATTGGCCTTGTACATGGAAAAGTATACTTTATATTACATATGTTGAGTGATGTATTGTCAATTAAGAATTCAAGGATGGCAGAGTATATATAAACATTCCTTTACATCTTTTTTCACATACCCTGTATCTGAGACTATATCTTTTCTCCATCCTGTGAGTAGTGAGTTCATGTTTTGTTGTTTTATATTTAGTTTTTTTGTATTTGATGTGGTTCATTCTCCTCACACAGTCAGCTTTACATCGGAACACTAGACAATAGGATGTACAAGAAGACAAAAGAACAAAAGGTGCATCAATGGATTTCCTCGTGCACAGGCTTTACACTCAACAACATTGCTGTTAATGTGACAGTAGAAAGAACATGAAATAACGTATGTTCCCAATGTAAGGGGCCTATTTCACTGTGAGGTGGTGGAATGCTTACCGAAGCAAATCCATGATTATTATTTTGATTGTATGTATCACTTATTATTCCTGTGGAATCAGTCATGTTTAACTACATTCCCCAGGAATGGAGAACCAACCTGTGCAGCAGACCACTCCGCCCCTGACAGTAGATTTCGATGCAGTGTTTGGAAATAAAGCCACACCCAGTAACAACGGCCATCATCCTGCAGGCGGTAAAGTCCTCGCTGTCTGACTGTCCAGACCGTCTGACTAAAAATACTAAAATCCAATGGCTGTGCTGGAAGCTTGGAATTATTACTAACCCTCTCTAGTTCTGCTTCTTCCCACATCTTTAAATCCAAACTTTAATGATCTTATTAATCTGGTGATGCCAAGTCCATCTAGGTTCTGCATTCTTGGGCATATATAGACAAACACACACACACACAGACAATTTAAACGTTTCCATCAACTTCTCTATGTGTTTGAATCGTGGGAGAAAACGCACAAAGCATGGGTAATAACATAAATCCCAACACAGTAAACACTGTGTCACCAAATACACAACACAGATAATTGTACATGGTTATTATGGGCATTAGTTTTGCATGTTAGAAAAACAATGATTACACGAGTGATGATACAAACTATAATCCCGATCCAACAAGCGTTTCAGTGAAGTTGAATAGAACACCAATGTGTGAGAATGATAAAGGAGTATTGATGAACAAAGATGTTATGTACACAAGAATAACAAGATTACTGATGTTCAACACAAGCATGAATTACCAGGTTTCTACGTCATTAAAGATGGTTTCAAACTCAAGTCAATACTCAACTGTAATTAGAACTGACACAAGAACACAGATTTAGGGGTTTCATATTGAAGTTCATTCGGTTCTAACAACAATAACGTTTAAAAATAAATTTAAGGTACAATAACAAAAGGTACCATGACTCAAATTATAAATACGAGTGATGGTGTAAACCATGTTTGTCAAACTTGATACAAATTTGATTCTCCCCTGTTAAAGACAGTTTAACAAATATAAAAGTTATATAAACAGTTCTGATGCGTTAATGAAGTTTCATGATGTCCTTATTTTCAAAGGCTACTAGATGGCTCTCTATAATATGCTCTATAATCTTTATGAAGTCATAACTTCAAAAAATAGGACCTGCTGCATCTTTGAAAGGAAGACTTCAACGTTTGAAAGTCAAAATAATTTATTTTCACATAGGTTAACCATTTAAGCGCCACCTACTGAGCACTCAAAATGATAACACTGTTTCATGAAACCTCATCAGGTCATCACTGGAGAGCAGGAGGCATAAACTTATAAATGGCATTTATCACACTGTTAGGCTCCTTATTTACAAATGCACCAATTGTTAACTAATACAGTTTTCAACCTGCTTCAGATCTTGTTCAGCTTTTCTTCCTCTTACACTCTCCGCTTGCAATTGATCGTACTTAAGTGCTCGATGCCCCCAGCCCTTTTATTTGCTTACTTTCTTTGAAACTACACAAGTGATCAATCTCTACGCCTCTCAACCTGCGTGCCTCAAAACTCTCCTGCTGGTGTTTATTTTTAAGGCATACAAGGTTTCCTGCAGAAAACACCAGCATGAGCATCTGTTGTAAGACGATATACATTAAAGATATGGGCAAAGATTTAGTGGAGACTGCTGAGAATCTTGCTGCCGAGCTTGCAACATTGTTTATAGGGTCAACATTTTGAAATCAGATCCTCAGCCGAACAGATCACTGTGAGCTTTAAAATCGTATATAACTTGTATAATTACTTTTTGTAGAGAAACTCCAACTGTTAAAACCAATTGAAAATAAAGCATACAATATTTAAACGGTTTTTATTAGGATTGAAAAAGCTTTAGTAATTAATAGACAAATGACATGCTGACACTACACATCATGTGTGCAATTGAGTGATCAAGCTACATTGAAATAAAGAGGGTTAAGAGATTCAATATTCTTTTGTGGTTTTCTAGTGAAAACAGTTACATATTTTAATAGAAAAAGAGAAGACTATAATGTCTTTTATAGGGCAAGTATTATTGATTTGTTTTTCACAAACGCATAATTGCACAAAATCATGAGTCTGTCTATCACGTGTGTGTATATCTTTAAATCTGTTGTGTGTCATTTTGTGCACAACCATTGTCCAGGAATCTATTGAAGAACTCCATAAACTTTATTTCTCATTTATTATGTTTTTTTGGTAAGTGAGTTCCGAAATGCTTCTGCCACAATCAATGAAGTTTCAAATTCAGAAAAAGGCATTTAATCATATATGTATATTGGCACGTTGTTGTTTTGAATAAACTATATTCTGTGAGAAACATTATTTCTATTTCTTATGCTGTAAACTACCAATAGCAAAAAAACATAATATTTTTTAACCATTAATGATGTAATTTTAGGTTGATCTTTTCCAATATCTTTGGGCCTTTGTGATGCAATCAATTCTACGATCCAGTTGATTTTTTGCTTCCTCTGTTTCTCAATGTGAGACTGGTAATGGTGACCTACAGACTTACTATTCTTTTTTTTAATGGATGAAAAAACCGGTTCCCCTAACTTCTACCGACACACCATCTGGACAACTGGCGGTTTCTCTCCAAAATTCCCAGAGTGTGGTTGTGGGCACTGCAACTGTGTGCCTCACCATTTGTATACGTGTCCCAGATGCACAATTTGTGTGTCCCTTTAAGCGTCCACATGTGTATATCTGTTATCTTTCTAAAAGCTTCCACTCACACGTCGTCTGTCATTTTTCGCCAAAGCCCATCTGTCTGCTCTCACTCTTCTGCTTTGTTTGTTAGTGTTCACACTGTTCCCACCAGCTTTTCCTCACTCCTTCTCTCCTTATGTTTATTTTGTCTTGCGTCCTGTCTGTTGCCTCATCATCTCTACATCACTTCAGAAATCAAAAATCACCCAGGCAACTCCTCTCCATCTGCTCGCATCATTCATTTCCTCCCCCATTTTTACCCCCTTGATTTTCACATCCAAATGCTCTTGTTTCTCTTCCTGTCTGCAATCAGTCTTTGTTCTTCTCTCCCACCTCCTCGTGTTATCGTGTACAGAGTTAAGATGGTAGCTTTTTATGGATCGTATGGATAGATTCTCTTGTTTAGATAAACACTTTACTTCTTGTTTTTTTTCTTTTCATGATCAACACACAACATTTTTTTGTTCGTTTTCGACTTTGCTTGGTTTCTTTGAAGCCAGATTCTGATTCTAAGTTGTTTGCCTAGTCCTGCTTTTGATGGTTAAAACATCTTGTCTCCTACTATATCCCGCTCCGCGATGTTTTTTTCTTGCTTCTAACAGACTTTTTTTTTCCTGATTGATCCGATCTCCATGTCATTTTCTTAACTGTCAAAATAGTCTAGCATCGGCCCTGGCAGCAATGGCTTTGACTTGTGTTTGGCAATCGTGTTCATGCCTTAAGCTCAACCCCTGAAAAATATATTATTATATCCATCTAGAGAAATCTTGGTTGATTCCACCTGGTCTTAGTGCCTCTTTGACTTTTTAAATTCTTGGTCTAGATCTGGTTTCAACAATTTTAAACCTTTTGATATTTGATTGTAATTGTGATTTTTTTATTAGTCTTTCTTTCCCCAAGTCTAGCCATTATCTCGGTCTTAAGGCTTATTCCTGCCTCTATATGACTGAGGAGACTTCTTTGACCATTTTCTTTCTTCTTCCCTAAATATAGTATAGAAAACATTTTAGATCTTGGTTCCTAAGATACAATCTGAAGTGAGACAATTGCTTTATGGCCTTCCTCAGGGGGCTCCTCCAGCACAGCAGCTATAGCTTTTATTGTTTTGAAAAGAAGCCGGTCAGGATAGAAATGGACATTCTGGCACCTCGCGGCCCTTCTCAGTAATTCACCAGGTTGTTGCAGTCTTTTGGGCCAGTATTTTACAATTTGTTATATATTGAAAGCAGCCTTGTGAGTTTTTTGAGAACGATTGCTCAAGTTTGATCAGCGGATGATGAATCACAGTTGTAGTTGTAGGACCGTTGAGGGCAGTAAACCAAAACCTTTCTGCCACAAATTCATCAGCATCTAAATGCAAAACGGCAGGTTAAATACCAACTTCCACCCATTTTATTCATTTTCCCTCTCTGCTGAGGCACAAAAATACATCCATCACTCACTTGTCAGCTGATACGAAGGCCTGCAAATTACCCATTTACTGTCAGGAATAGCTTCTTGTGCAGTTAAGCTGTAGACGTTTTCCTTTTTGGGACAGGGAAACAGCTCAGAGAGTCAAGATAATTGTTGACAGATTATTACTTTCAAGGTAGGTTTATGTTCTTTACAACAAATATGGATGCTTTTGGGTACAAACCAGACACATGAAATGAAGCTGTGTCAACCAAAGATACACAAATTATCATATCAATAGGGTGGATAAACACAAGAAAAGAAGAGTCACTTTACCCCGATTGCTCCTGATGGTTGAGATGGAATGCTGTGTCGCAGCTTACTCCCACCAGTGTGTGATTGTTCGTGTGAATGAGTGAATGCATAAGTGTTAAGTGCTTTGGGGGCTGAATAAGCATAGAAAAGTCCTATATATGTAATCCTTATTTTTTTTTTTTAAGTATTTTTTGTTTTTGTTTTGTTTTTGTTTCACAGCTGATTGCTACCTTCACTGAATTTGGATTGCTAAAACTTTTTTTTATTATTGTAAAACCAAAAATACCACAGACAAAATTTCATCCTAAGCAATAATTCATGTGGCACCTTCTAGGTTTTCAATAACGTCTGAGAAACATATTGACCCATTCCACTCTGATTCCAACTCCATTGACTGATTGAAATTGTCTCGGTTTCTTTCGATCCTCCCGTGGTTTATCATTTCCTTTCTCTCACTGTCCTGTTGTGCGCTTTCCTCCAGCGAGACCCGCTCCATCTTCCTCTCTTCCATTGCTCTTTAGCTTTAATTTAATCCTACTGCCTCTCCTGACAGGGCAGTTTAATAAAATCAAAAAGAAGGAAACAAATCTCCCACATTGCCAAAGTGTTTTGTCACAGTGACAGCAGAGACACAGGGGAACGGGGAGACCCAGAGCGCCTGTGGTTCTCTTTCTCTCCCACTCTCTCAATTCACTTTTTTAGTGTTTGTCTCTCCTCCCTGTGTCTTCTTCTCATCTGCTACGCTAGCAGGAAATGTTGTGAATGTCTTGTGTCAGCAGTGCTGTCAGACCTGGACTCAGCTTCCTACCTAAATATTATTCCAGCATTTATTTTTCCTTACTTGTGCAGATATTTGGTCTCTAACAGTAGCATAGTTGGTATTTGCGTTTTCATAAAAGAAAATTTGTACTTTGATTGTTGGCTAGTGCACATGCATTTCGAGTTCTTTGCTCCCACATTTTTGGATTTAGTTCCAAACAAGGAGCTGAAAACCAATATAAAAACAACATCTAGATATGTGTACTGTAGGTAAAACGGCAAACGTATTTGGAGAAGCAAGTAATACCAGTTGTACTTGTTCAAGTTGCCGGGATAAAAACCTGCCTTAAGGAAATAAGAAAATTAATTACTGAATAAAATTAATTTCTCCCCTGAAGGTTTAATTTATAGCTTAGTACTTGAGGGAACGCTAGAAGGTTAACTGGACTTTTTAAATTATATTTTACAATTTCCTATCTTTTAAACTAAAACTCTAAAATTGAATTGTAAATGCTATCCTCCTAATTGTAATTCTGGTGCCCATTTTGCTCGTTTATGAGAGGGTTAAAAAACACATTTTCAAATGTATTCAAAACCTCGTAACATCTAACCAAATTTGCATTTGTGCAGAGTTGAGCAAATTAAAAATAAAATGTCAGTTTTAGGGAAGTGTGTTTGTCAATCAGTGCATAAGCACAAATGTCGGGTGGAGAGAACATTTGGCAGATTCTTTAATGAAAATTACAAAAGTAGTGCCCCGGTCACCTGTATCTGATCCTCTTTAATTTGCTTCATCCTGATGTCAAACTGTTTTTAGGTAGATCAATCCCATTATTGCTGAAAGTGAGCTGCTTGGAGGCGGTCTGCCCTCCCAAGATGTCAGTTAAACATCTTGCATTTATTAGCATTTAAATACTGAGAGTTTCAACAAGTCTATCAGTCATCTCTCCTCACGCGTTTTCACCTTCAACACATGTTTCTTCCCTCTACAGATTTGTGTGAGAATTAGTCAAAGTCAAAGTAGCAAAACATGTTGTTCGCAGCGACACACACTGACATGGGACAACAGAATTACTCACTTGCATGTTCTGGCTAAAGGGCGTATGGTGTTGGCGCTTCATCTACAGAGCTGCACACGTATAGCTGGTAGAAACTAATGACTTTTCATGAGTCAGAGTGTGTACATGACAGCCGGGAATAGATAAATCAATCATCTAGAACAAGTGCTGCAAGCCTCTGAGTCAGGGATTAAGAGAGTGGCTGAAGATAGAATGAGGCGGCTCTGGGGAGAAGAAAAATACTAATGTAGATTCTTTATCTCCTCGGAACAGGAATCTGCAGACTTGCAGGTAGTAGTGAGGAATTGGGGCAAGACTAATTCAACTTGAATTATTTTCTAGGAACTGGCACAAATGAAGTCCTCAGAAAAAAAACTATGATTCTTTTTAAAGTGGCGGAGTGACGACTGAACTGGCCTGGCTCTGATTGGATTGTGATTAAAATGAACTTTCTTCTATTTTCAGTCTTTGTACATACTTTCATAATTGCCCGAGTGAAATGGAGCTAATTTGATTTTTTTTGCTCCAGGTTTTGATGCTTTGGGAGACCTGTTGAAGCCGACCATGCCCATCCACAGCGCTCCTCATCCTCCCCAAATGGCCGTCCACCACGGAGGAAAGCTGCTCGCAAACGACCTCGACTCCTCTCTGGCAAACCTCGTGGGCAGTGAGTAAACAATCTGTGCATATTTCACCGGGACACCTTTCACTCAGACAGGATCTCAGTGGCTAATAGCCGGAATATAATTTCCTGTTCTTCCTCCTCAGATCTGCAGTTTGGCGGTACTCCTGCCAAAAAGTATGTAATTCCAAATTAACTGCTGCTTAATGTGTTTCTTGCATACACTGCAATCCACCTGCTACCTGAAACTGCTATTTTTGTAACATGTTTATTCACAGGCGTTGAGGTTCTCCCACAAGTCTTTTACTGTTTCTTAAATCTCCGTTAAGTGTCTTGCTCAATTACACAATTTCAGAGCTGGGATTGAACAAGCAACCCTCAATGTGCTATTGGCCATTACTTCTTAGGCTCCAATTCAACCTCTCTACCATTTGAGCTATGTCACGTGTTTGGTTTAACATGAAGCCTCCTCCACATTGGGTCTTTTGTGTTTATGCACCAAATCCTATCCTTAACATAGATGATTTTGTAAGGTGACATATTTGTGCTGAGCTGATACGTTCTCTCTGGTTTCCTCCAGCCTACAGCCTAAAACCATACAAGCTTGATTGAAGACTTATCTGTAGGTGTGGGCATGTTCATGACTGGTTATATTCAGGGTGTCTTGCCCTGATTAGCTGGGATAGGCTCCAGCATTCACACAACCAGGATAAAGGAATGCGTGGTAGAAAATGAATGGATGAATGTTGTCACGTTCACCTGAATCAGCCCCTCAAAAGTCAAAACAAAATTTTCAGTTACTTGAAAATGCAGTAAAATCATGTGACCACATAGAAATCTGTGTGATTCAACAATGAAACCGTAACCCTATTTTATTGACAATGTCCCTTGACATGATTATCAATTAAGAATCAGAAGTGAACCCAAGTTGTAGAAGTTTAAAGATTCTGCCTCTTTACTGCATCTACTGCAGAGGACCTTGAAAGTGCTTAGAATTCATATTCACACATTGTTGAGAGAGGAGGAGGTTGTCAGGGTCTTCAAGGTCGTAGATGACTCTGTGATCTGGGTTTGTAAGTCGTAATCTACAGTTCAGGTACACCTCATGGTGCAAATACATCCAAGGTAGTGGATTTTGACGTTCAAGAGTCAATCTGCATTTTTAATGTCCAGGCCAGACATGCAGTGGAGCCAGCCCGGTGAGAAGAAGCTGACGGGAGGACAGAACTGGCAGAACAAGACCATGTCCACCACTCAGTGGGGCCCGGCACCAATGGCCCCTCAGCCAATTCCTGTACAACATGTGGTAAGATAACGCTGCAACCTAAAATCTCTTCTGGCATATTGGTAGTGTCATCTGCATGCTCAACCTGTTGTGTGTTTGAAAACTCATTTCATGTGTGTTGTAAGTTATTCATGTGACTCAAAACATCCAAAGAGTTTCTTTTAATCAGTCTGATTGTAAATATTTTAACATCAATTGTCAACAACAACAATCTGGTGAATCCAGAGAAATCTTGTCAATGTCAGGTGCATGTGTCTTGAGTGTGTTGAACCGGCTAACATTTGTGCTGTGGCACGTCTCTTGCCTGCTGATTTCTATTGTTCTTTTCTGTGGAATATACAGTTTGTGTTGAGTTTGTCGTGTCTGCTTGAGCATGTCCTGTTTGCGAGTTTTTTGTGGGAGTGTGTTGAGCTCTTGGCAGCTCCTGATTGTCTTCCTGATCGCTGCTCTGTGATTTCTTGCTGACGAGTAGAAACTGTCACTAACCCTGTGCTTCCTGTGTCTATTTGTTTTTGATTTCTTCTTCTCTCTTTGTTCCCATCAACCCTCCTTCATCCTCATGATTTTCTTCTGATAATCTTGCATGGTCATCCTCTCCTCTTCCTTCCCTTGTTTTCCCCCCCGATTCGCCGTAATCGCCTCTCTGTTTTGCATCGTCATCTACCCATCCTGTTCTGTTTTTCTTTGCTTTGTCTGGCATTTGACCATCCATGCTTGACCTTTATGTCTACTTTCTACATTTCCTCCACATATTTCCCTTTCAAACTCTAATTTATCTTCATCATCCTTTCTCTTCTCTCCATATTCAAAATCTTTGCTTTCAATCCCTTTATCTATCCATCATTCTTTTCGTCTTATCTTTTTCCTGTTGCGTCCTGATGCAGAATGGAATGTTCTATACTAGTTATGTAAGTACTTATATCTGTCATGTCAAAAAAGTATTTAAAAAAGTCATGGATGGCATCGGTCTTCGACTGGCGTGTCATTGTTTAGAGCAGGTTCATTTTATGTATTTTCTTCCTCTCTATTTGCAAAACTGTTATTTGAATGATGATATGCAGATATTTTATGAAAGCATATCAGTGTCATCAGGATATTAAATGGTTGAATTTAGCATTCAAAATGTGGAAACCTTGAGGGTTTAAAAAAAAAGAGATTATTTTTGTTATTTGTTTTATCAGCGTGGACATTTAAAATAAATAAATAAAATAATTTCAACATTGAAAGGTTAAAGTCTTTATTTGTGATTAATTTAATTATATAATTTCTATATTGAATGGTTGACATGTGTTATTTAATTAGCTCATTTCTAAATTGAAAGCTGGAATTGTTTAATCAAATTATTTATTTTATTTTATTTATTTATTTATCAACCCATTGCCTTTTAATTTTAAATTAAAAATGTTGGCATCACAGTGCCACAGACAATACCGAAATATTACTGAGCTGCTTGATCAAACTTTCAGCCCATCAAGTTGTTTTGTCTTTTGTATTTGGCTTAATAGCTGTATGATTTTGTTTAATCTGTAATGAGAGCAGCATTATTTAGGTTTTTTTTCTAATTTCCTAATGACCATATACATATATATATATATATATATATATATATATATATATATATATATATATACCTAATGAATACATTAAAATACTTTTTATAGCCAAGTATAGTCATTGCACTTGCTTGTGGTCAATGGCTCTGCTAGATGATACTGGCATTAGTTAGTATAGTATTAGTATATTCAGAGACAAACTTTCAACAAGAGTACCGTTTTAGCACATACTTCTGTTATCTTAAAGCCTAGAATGAGCTAGAGCACTTGAGCTAGAAGGACATGTGCCACATGAGCTGGGGTCAATCGGGTTCAGTTCCCAGGTAATACTCAAGTTTTTCCATAAAGCAAAACTAAAAATACTGAATTCTGGAGGTAAGTGGAAGACATTAAAATATCTGTGTTGAGCGCTTAATGGACAAAAAGAAAAAAAAAGCTTGAGCAGATGAATAGTTTGTTCACTTTTTTAATAATCATTGTTCAGTAAAAGTATAACACAATCCAAATAGTTTTCTTGTATAAATGATGAGTCACTATTCTAGGGCATATTTTTAGCTCTTTCTAGCTTTGAAAAAGTAAGTGCAAGTGAAAGTATTGATGGGTGTTAGTTGGATTTGCACGGCAGAAAAGAACATGTTGTACCTGTAGAGAGTAGGAGGCAGACAGTGGAACATCTGGATGAGGAAGACGGAACTGTATGTTTAAGTGGCTTTGAAATGTTGGTGAATATCTTTTTGTTTATAAATGGGAAGTTAAAGAACTATCTCTAGTAAAGTAAATGCAATACATTATGACCACCAACATCTTTCTCATGAGGGCATGACATCAAAAGTCCTGCTCAATAGGTTCTAAGAGCAATAGTGAAGCATGTATACTGTAAGATTGAGCCTTGCTTTACCGCACAGGCTTTTCAGGTCACTAGTCTGACTCATAGAGGCGACAAAGACGACACGGGGAGTAGCAAAAGTTCAATCCTCCATGTTGGGAGAGCAAACGCACATAAAAGTAACGTGGGATGAAAGACATCAGGAATAGAGGATGAAGCCAACAGGGAATATACAAGTCAGACTAGAGGAGCTGATAAAAAAAGGAGAGATGAGACAGGAAGGAGCGTGAGGCGCTACAGCTGGGTAGCAGATAGAGACAACCTTGCCTCGCATAAATATGATGTCTTACCTACTTTATACCCATCTGACATGTTTCCAGAGCCGACATTAATAGTTAATTTCCAGCCCTGCTCTGCACCAACACCCGCACAATCGGATGTTTTCTCGTCAATCCGAAAGTGATGGATTGTCATTGATTGTAGCAAAATCAGGATTGTACCGTCACTCGTACTTCTACCACTAGAACAAAAGAATTAACAAAATAGAATGCTCACATGAAGATTAACAACTCTAAACAGTCCAGTTGACTCTCTTTGGACCCACATGACCTGGATAAATAAGAACCTAAATATAAAGATAACTGTGGGCCAATGTCAGAAAAATATTTTTAAAAAGTGCTTGAGCAGATTTAAAGCCTCTTCTCTTGTTACGCCTCTTCAGGTTGATTGATATTTATGATCAGACCCCAGAGCTCTGCTCACCGGAGGCTGGCTTGAAAATTGAGTCACCGATCAATCACAGTGATCAGCTCCCAAGATCACTTTATTTCTTTATATCTTGAAGCAGATCTTTAAAAGAGTAATACCTCATGAATCAAGCAACACGTGTGATTATTTTGTCAAGTACTGTTTTGGTTTATTTTATTTTATTTTTTACATTTTTTTGTTTGGAGTTGATGTAGTTTTCCTCCCTCAATTTACAAGAACAGTGATGAATGACCTTTGTGATTGCACAGTAGTTTTCCACTAGTGTAAGATGATAAATAAATGTATAGGTAAGATCAGTGGAACCAAATGGACAAAATAAACTTGGAAAATTGAATTTATAACAAACACCACCGTCTTCAGTTTGTGTGTTCTGTTGTGCAGCAACCATGGCACTTTAATGACAGTGCTGCTTCCTGGGTAGTAATTACGGGAGAACGCGGTTGTGACGTTTCCCATTTTCTCATGAAATTGTCGAACCTCAGAACAGATCATCTAATGATTGTAATCCATCACAATAATGCGATGCATGACTTCAATATATGTCTAGGTATTGGCTCTCAACATGTGAATAGAAGCCAGTTCAGTTGCTGTGGGAAGTTATTTTAGACTGTTGACCTACTTGTGTCATAGGATTTTCTGCTGTCATCCATGCTTATTGATACTCAAATTGAAAAGAGGGTTTCTGGTGTTTTGTGTTGATTAATGTCTTGCTGTAAATGTGATATAAGAAGGTCAAAGTGGTGGTGTGGTTACTTAACAACATCAGGCTGTACAAGAGCGGTGATCCCTCTAGTGGAGAAGCGGGTCTCAGTCAACTGTGATGTCACGACAACGAAGCGTCATGTTCTTTTTTAGTTGACCACCTCTGCAACTTTGTTCTTTGGTTGAATTACCTTTTTGAGGGACTTTTAGCTAAGCTTGAATAATGAATCATTACATACATATTTTAATGATGCAACATGAATACATGGATTATTAGAAAGTTTCTCAATTTGAAAACATTATCCAATGTCATTTAAAGTTAAATGCTTTAATAAATCACATTGAAAAGAACAATTGAAGTATGTCAGCGAAGAATATTGAATGGTTGAATTAAGTATTTTAAATGTTGAAACTTAGTTTTTTCTGTATTGAAATGTTGTTTTTTTATTTTAATTATTTCTATGAATAAAAATCAAATATTTTTTAAATTAATAGGTTTATTTATATTTATATTTTTAACAGATTCAACCTTTTAATATCCGAAATGTTGAATTCAATTATTCACCCAAAAAAAACAACCTTAATATAGAAATTGTTGAATTCAAGTGTTATTAAATCCAATGATTAAAAATGGAAAATGTTAAATATTTGGCTCTGAAATACATTTGATAAAACAAAAGCACATGTTACGCTTTGATAAAGGTTGAGCTTCATCAATGGCTTTCCCTCTCCTCCTGCATCAGAGACCACAGAAATGTGTCCTGCGAAATCTGCCGGTCTGCTGCGCTGCTCCACGTTCATGTTCGAATCTGAGCCCGTCGAGCCGTGGTGAATTTGATTTGTGAAGTACGGAGGGCACGGTTAAACGCTGTCCTATTGAGCCGCCTCTTTTAAAGCTGCAGTAATGATCTCTCCCAGTGGGACTCCACTGAGTAGCTGTGCTGACTGCTGCATGTCCACACACACTCACACACACTCACACAAACGCTTTATCAACATTTACTGTCGCTTCTCCAATAGTATTTGCTGTGAGTTTATGTATCGCTCCTGTGAACCATCTAAGACATAAAAGACTGATGGACCATGCTGCCGTTAAATATTCCAGTAAACGTGTTTCTGGTTTAATTTTCGGGACCCGGCAAAGTTATTTATTTATTTTTATTCAATCTCCATCGATTTATTCCCTTTTTTATTTCCTCTACAGGCTCCTGCTCCCATCGCTTTTCCCATGACGACACCACAAGTGCCTGTGTTTGGAATGGTGAGTGTTTGTGTGGATAAATTACTTTTTTTGTTCCTGGAAAATAAACAATCGAAAAAGAAAAATGGTTTATTTCCTGGATTAGAAATTGTTTTAGACACTACAAGCTCTTATAATTAAAGAGAAAATGATACAAACTAATTATTTTTATAAACCAACAATGTTCTAAAATAATGGGAAAATATTCTTTATGATATTTATCTTTGTGTCTTGAATATAATGTATTGCTATTTTTTGTAAAAGGACAGCATGAAAGAATGAAAACAATAAAAAAAAAAAGTGTATATAAGTAAATAAGTGAAATATCTGATAATGCATATCTAAGTTAGCAATGGTTACAATTGTTGTGAGGAACAAACCTGAGGTTTTGGACTGAATCACAGGCGTCGGGAAAGGCAATTTAACCACAAAAAAAATCATGATCTATAATTATAGTCTGTCAAGATTGTTGACCCGCCATGATGTGATGGTTGTTGATTGATCCTTAAATCCTACAATCAAACATTGCCACACATGTCTCCAGTCTCTGCGTGTAAACCTGGTGGACGTGTCTGACGTTGCCAGTTGGGCAGTTTAATGTCAATGTGACAAGGTTGGCATCAACAAAAGCACCAGGCCAGCTGCTTCACACTTGCACTCCTGTCATCTTGACACGTTATCTTTGCAAAACACGCCACAGTCACCGGAGTCTCCTGTGTGTTTGGAACCAGCATGCTGGATCGTCTGAGTCTCTCCTCTTCCCTCATCTGCATCTCCTCGACCTCTTTCAAATATTTTCTCTGCATTAATAGACTTGATTTCATCTCTCCAGGTTCCTCCCCCCATGGGTCAGATGGGCGGGGTACCTATGATGGCTCATCAGCCAATGATGTACAACCAGCCCGTCCTCAGACCCACCAATCCCTTCGCACCGATGCCTGGAGCCCAGGTGAGCACCCAGACGCTGTTGGCGCCTAAAAATAGCTGCAACTGTGGTTGGATCTGGAAGCAAGTTTTATTTGGCAGAACCTTGGGAAATGTGACTAAGATCGTGCACAGAAGAGGGGAAACCATTGATCACCTTAATTAAAAGAAATGAATAGAAAACGACCTGCCAGTTCAGGAAGTAGTTTGTGTTTGAGGTACTTGAGTCATATGGATGTATATCAGTGCCGTCCTAATATTAAATGGTTTCATTTAAGATTTATAATGTGCATTTTTAGTTTTAGGCTATTTTGTATTTGTGTGTATTTGAATTAAATTATAGCGAAATAGAAAATATATGTTAGTCTTTTTTTATAATGAAATCAATAATTTCTATAATGAAAGGTTGAATTTGTTTTTTGTTTAGAACAAAAAAAGAAGGTTTATTTATTTAAATAAATCTTTTATTTTCACATGTAGAATTGGAGTTAAAAATTCAAAATAATTTGATTTTGAAAATATATATATATTTATTAGAATTAGAATATCCAACTGATGGCACTGATACACTTTCATAGGTTCACTTTGAACAAGGGGAGGTTGGATTGGTATATTAAACTAAATAATGTGGACCTTAAATTCCAAATCACGAGCACAATGTTTTCTTTCCTCTAGTCAATCCCTCAGATGTATAGCGGATGGAGGTTCCAATAGTAAGCCTCACCTGAGAAAAAAAAGCATGAGAAGACGTAGTATAGAAGCACGAGTTAATAACTGCAGCCCTGAGCGTTTCCCTCTGTTTCGTTTGTGTTTAGATGCAGTTTATGTGATCCAGTCTGGGTGGAAGCAGAGTGCCAAAAGCCACAAACAACAAACGGCAGAAGAAAACACACACAAGGACGATCAAATGGATGAAGCGGTGATTTAAGCAAACATGGACGGACGGAAGAAAACCCACCAACACTAAAAAAACAAGTCGGATATAAGATGAGAGAATGTTGCAAGCAGAGAACAGAGGGATGGAGGGAGGTTTGAGCCAGTCTGGAACAACTGCTTTTGTGTGTGTGTGTGTGCGTGTGTGTGTGTTCGTGCATGTGAGTGGGTGTTAGTCGTCTTTGAGTTTAATTTGTAAAGATGGAGCAGGAATGATGTTAGAAGAGATGCTGAGGAGAGAAGAGAGGATCGGAGGGAAAACGTCTCTGCTGCGGCATTAGCTTTATTTCATACTGGTGCTATTTAGTCCCCTCTGGGTTTCTTTTGTCCGCCTGTACGGCACATTGGAACACCAGCAGGAGGACGAGTGTGTGACAGCGTGTTTGTTCTCTGCATCAGTTGTTTCAGATGGAAGATCCTCCTCTCACCATCTCGCTTTTCCCTGAGTCTACAGCAGTACAAACAGTGGAAGATTTCATAGAAAATCCACACAGTTTTTCTCTTTGTCACAATTGTTTCTTTAGTTTAGTGTTTTTTGTTCCTGCAATGTTTCCTGAATGGCAACATATTTTCTGAAAAATTATCTGTGGATATTTCCTCGAATCAAAGCTGCAGATACAAGGAGACATGGGAGGATAGCAACATGCTAACTAGCATGTGGAGAGTTCCAACTATTTATCAATAAAACGGAATAGAAGGAGATTTTTTGACATACAAGGGTATGTTTGCTTTATTTTTTAACTTCATCATGACTTTTATCAAACAGTCAAACAATTCTCTCACGGTGATTTAATATTTAATACTATGCTAACATACACACGCGCTTTGTGCACAGAAAACATTAGCTAACATGTTGGTTAGCACTAGTTAAGTAACCTGACTTTTTCTTTCATTTTGTTTTGTTTTCTTTGAAGAAACTAATGTGCAACATTTAACCGACAGTTCAATAAGTTTTAAGCTATTTGCTAGTTCCTGTTAGCAAGTGAATGGTTCCACAAACAAGCTAACACTTGTCAAATTTCCAAAAACATATCGGCTTCTTCAGTTAACATGATTCACAATTCTGCTGTCCGCTAGCATGCTAAACCTCACAAAACCCACTGACTCTGAGATGCCGCACGTTTTCATCATGCTGTCCTCCAGTGACATGTGTATCTGTTTCTTTGTCATGAGCTCACCGGTCAGACACGGAAGCTTCTGCTATAACAGTCCACCAAGAGCAGGTCCAGGAGGGTTAGCAGCGACACTGAGCAGAGAATCTGAATCCAATTGATTTAAAATTGCACTGAATCAACAGCAAGTGGCTTTAAGTTTGAATGTGTGCGCGAGCCAAACGACGACAACAGACCTTGTGTGTGTCCAGGAATAATCCCTATCATTGTTGTGTGAAAACGTTGTTTCTTCAGCCAAAGTGTCCCATTGATTGCCAGGACTGTGAGTGTTGTGGATCATGATGCATTTGTCGCACGTGTCCGTGTGTTTAACGTTTCCATTGAGGGCTATTTCCGAGGGTCACGTGATATCAGTTTGAGCCGGTGAGTTTGACGGGCGCTTGTTGTTTGATTTTTCTAGAATCAGATTTAGTTGCGAAATGCACATGCAAGAACTTTGCACTGATCCGACTATCCTGCCATTGTAGGGCTTCTGCCAGCTTTTGGTTCTGGCGTTAAAAGTTTGAAAAACAAGATTAGAAGTTTGTAGATATTTCGGGGGTTTTACTATTAACACGTTATGTAAATCTACCAGCCACTTTGGCTGACAACTATGACTTATTTTCTATCATTCTGACACTTTTTTTAATCGCAGCCGTCCGTGAGTCTTGAACCGCCACAGCGTCTACCCCGAGAATCTTGTCATTCGTGCCGTCTCAGTGGTCTATCTTTAGAATGCTTCTTAGCCTGTCGATGTTTGATATGTATAGATATGTACAAATAGTTAATAGCTAGCTCCTGTCTCCGAGTGTTCACGCAAGCCCATCCCTGTTCAGATGCTCCTTGTGTTAGCTATAGATCCATCTCTCCGTAGACGACCTGCTGTTGTTTTCCCTGCGTCAACGTCTCCTCGGCCAGTGTTTCGTAGCTGTTGCCCTGCTTGGTGTCTCTGTCCACGTAGCTGTAGATGAACTCTGGGGTTCACGTCCTTCTAGATTTTAGTGCGCTCCTTCTTCTTGCTGCTATCTTCAAACTTCTTTTTCCACTCTGAAAGATGTCAGCAGGTGAAATGCAGCTTATTTTACGCGACAGGTTTCAACTCAACCTCTGGTTTAAAACTGTATATTGTAACTTCTCAGAGGCGGCCAGCAAGGTACCGTCCCGGGAAACTTCAGGTTTAGGTCTTTAACGCTAAGACTCAAGTTTTTTTTTTCGTTGTGCTCTTAGTTTGTCCAGCGTGTGCAGGTGGTAAGCTCATTTCTAACTGTGTTCTTGAATGCCCCCGAATTTCAAGGTTCTTTCCCGTTCAACCTTGAGTCCGTTTTCCTAATGGACGTCTGTGCGTCGGCGCCTTAACGACTTCTTATCATGAGTCCTTTATTTTTGCTGACAGTTGCCTTCACTGTCTCTAACCTGCCGTGATAAATCCAGAAAGTTCTGGTGGCGCCAGTCCAAAATCCAGTCATTATCATTTCCCCCCAATGAGAGGTGTTGAATACATATCGGCTCACACCGCACATCGGCCCGGAATACTAAAGAGCTGTCGGTCAGTGGACGCCCCCTGCTCTAGAACCTTCCTTGTTGTGTTTCCTGGTCCACACCGGGGAGCCGCCCGGTTTGTCTGGGACACCAGTTATTGTGCGGACCCGTTGAACGTTCTCTGTGTGCATCGTCGTAGCATGAATCTCGGGTGGGAAAGTCCACAGGTTAGAGTCTCGATGTCATACCTGCCGAGTCGTTCCGGAGTGCATGGTTGTATCGTTTTTTTACTTTCTAGAAAAAAGCATGACTATGGCTGTGATGACGATGGTGATGAATATGACGAACAATGCTCTCCTCTTGTCGTCTGATGTTGAACCTTTTGGGGAAAAGTCTCCACAGACCTTCTTGTGCTGTCAGTTAAGGAGCAATCACTGTAGCATACGGAACCCCAAAACCTTCTTACCCAAAGATGTTGCAGCACAAGTCCTGGTGGAAACTCCTCCATTCTCTACTGATGTGGCGCCATCTACAGGCCACCGTGCGTATCACAGGTGTAGCAAAGGAGACTAGGTTGCAGTTCCATGTAGATATTTCCGTCAGTGAGTCGGTTGTGGTGAATCTCGATCTCTTGTGCACGTTTGTTTTTTTGTTCTCTACATCTGTGTTTTCTGGAATCAAACCTCGGACTGCTGCCTCACACAGAGAATACACAGACCACATAATCTGCGACATTACTTCTTTTCCAGAAAGATATTAACATTATTAGATATATTACCACTCAGCGGGGGGGCGGGGCCAAACAGACAGGTGACACAGATTTGGAGTCTGGAGTTTCCCGATGATGCCAAACAAATAAACACCTTCTCTCCCCTCTCTGTCGCCTCCCCTGCTCTTTGTACATGTTTTCTATTTATTTAAAGCAGAAGTATATGGATTGTATCCAGCATGGAGCGGCCAGCTATTGTTACCGTCGACTAAAGTCACAGGCTTTTATTTTACAGCAGTATATTTGTTTTTTCTTGGGATTGTTTTCTCTCTTTTTGGAAGAAATAAACTCATTTTCCATTCCTACATGTCTATTGCTGCTTTTATTTTGAAGGAATGTCTCCGTCGTCTGTTTTCATTGCCTGTACTTCTGAGACATGTCAAGTTAGTTCTTTTACCATAAAAGTAACTTCTAATCTTTGGCCAACCTCCTCAAGTATTTGAAGTGGTCATCGCTGTGCTCATCAATTTGCAGTCACTAGGTCACACTCCTGGAAGCTATCGAATAAGTATTTATAAAAAAAATGGATCTCCCTAAATGAGGCAAATATCACTCGCCTAACTTAGTTTATAAGTAACCAAAGGGAACTAGGACTCACTTCAAAACAATATCTGAAGCTAATTGTAAGATGAAAATAACATCACTGGCAATCTGTGTTCTGAATCTCAATCAACAGGAAATTCCACTTGTCAGCCATTTATTTAGTAACGATACAAATATTTGTCTAATACGCAAGAGTTGAAAACCAATAAATAATAGGATGTGATTAATAAAGAAACCATTATTTTTTTTATTTCGATTACATTTCAAAGGTGAACCTATAACCAAGCAACACAAATGAAATCTGCGTTTTTTTATTATGTTTGTCTAGGGTTATATATATATATATACAGCCGTTATAATGTTCTGGTTCTGCTCAAGTTTTCTGCCTGTAAAAAGTGTCATTTGTCACTCATTGTGATCGTCTGTTTCTGTCTTCAAGAGACGGTGGTAAGTGTGTTGGTAAGTTAGCGATGTTGACATGTTGTCCATTATATTGTTTGTCAGTTTTCTTGATGAATGAGCGTGAAAGTGGATCTACGGCACCTAAAAAGTCCCAAAATAAATTACGATGCGAAACATTTACAATTCCAAGAAAAAAGTTGTTGAGTAGTTTAAAGAGTTTGTCATTTGTTTCAGAAGACTGAATATACTTGGAAAACATGTGTACCTTGTCCTTTTGTTTGTCAAACAATAATGAATCTAAAACCCCATCATGGTCTTAAGGTGACCAGGGTGTGTATTTTCATGAAACCTTTAGTCACAACTCTGCGATGTTTACTTTGTTACCTATAACACTACGTAAATATACTGACTCTGACTGGCTATTGTCTGTGACTCTGACAGGAGTCAAGACTGACATATTTTGGGATGCAACTCCTCTGACGAAACATTAGGAGGTGATACTTGTGTTGTCTTATTTTCAATAGCTGTTCAACAAACTTCGGAACTTCTGCACATGTAAACATTCCCGTCTACCAGCATGGCACCACTGACGTATTTCCGCGGGGCTTCCACTCATGCTCATAACTACGTGGCATGTTGGGTATTGTAGTTAAAGTGTTACTATACTCGTAGCATCACATCTTTCCCCTATAAAATAAATGATATTTACCCCTTAAAACAAAGCCATGGTCTCAGCGATTGTCAATGCTCTGGCTGATAAATGGCAGGTATCCACTGCCCGTCGTGTCGCTGCAGCAGAACCACTCCCAGGCCGCACTGTGACCCGTCTGCTGAGATCCTGGTACTCTTCTCTGGGTCGTAGAACTTTAGCACAGGTTCCTGTGTGAGAGTCTCTTTCCGTTTCAGAAAACATGGTACCTGCTCGTGGGACCAAATCCATTCATTGTTTTGTTCAAGAAGACTCCTGAGAGGTGCCGACCGTGTTGACAGCTGGTGACCATCCCTAGTGACTGAGTCTGACCTCATCTTTATTGTTTCCATGTTGTTGATCGCTGATGTTATTCTCAGGTCAGCTTCAGCCCTTCTTCACTGAGAACATCTCCCACAAAGGTAAGTGTTTTCACTCCGAACTCACATTTGTATTTAAGTTTGAGATGAACCAGTTTTCTTCTGCACAATAACCAGCGAGCTGATCCATTCCATTGGTTTATAGAATAGAATAGAATAGAAAAGCTTTATTCATCCCCAGAGGGGAAACACACTTTCACAACAGCGCAGCTTAAAAAAATAAAGTGCAAGGAAAAAGAAATAATAAAAGAGATAATACAAAATAAAATAAAAACGATCTTAAGAATATACAATTATTTACAAAAAATAGAAATGTAACACTATTAACAAAATAAAATAGAATAGAATAAAATAAAATAAAATGGAAATAAAAACGGGAAAAAAAAAACAAACACACGAGAAGAAAAACACTACGGATTAGCATCAGGATATTTAAAGTAGAGAGTTAAATATCCTGACACCAGTTGGGATGAAGGACCTTCTATAACGCTCCGTCCTACACTGGGGGTGCCTGAGCCTGCCACTGAAGGAGCTGGCCAGCTCCTCCACGGTCAGGTGCAGTGGGTGAAGAGCGTTGTCCCCTGATGGAGAGTGTCCTCCTCTCTCCCACCTCCTCCACCGAGTCCAGCGAGCGGCCCAGGACAGAGCCGGCCCTTGTGACCAGCCTGTTCAGTCTCTTCCTGTCCCGGTCCGTGCTGCCTGCTCCCCAGCAGACCACAGCGTAGTGGATAGCAGAGGCTACCACGGAGTCATAAAAGGTCCTTAAAAGTGGTCTGCACACTCCGAAGGACCTCAGTCTCCCCAGGAGGTGGAGGCGACTTCGGCCCTTCTTATACACGGCGTTGATGTGTGTAGACCAGTTCAGTTTATTGTTGAGGTGAACACCCAGGTATTTGAAGCTGTCCACTAGCTCAATGTCCGAGCCCTGGATGCTCACCGGTTGATGTGGTGGGGACTTTTTCCTGAAGTCAATCACCATCTCCCTTGTCTTACCGATGTTTAAGCAAAGGTAGTTGCTCTCACACCAGTCAACAAAGTCCTTGATGACTGACCTGTACTCCAGCTTGCCCCCCCCAGACACGCAGCCCACAATGGCCGAGTCGTCAGAAAACTTCTGGAGGTGACAGCTGCTGGAGTCATAGGTAAAGTCCGCCGTGTAGAGGGAAAAAAGGAAAGGTGACAGCACTGTCCCTTGAGGCACCGCGGTGCTGCAGATGGTCACCTCAGACCTGCAGTCCTGCAGCCTCACATACTGCTACCTGTTGGTGAGGTAGTCCATCGTCCATGCTGTCAGCTGTGTCCCAACTCCTGCGTCCTCCATCTTCTTCCTTAGCAGCGCCGGCTGGATGGTGTTGAAAGCACTTGAGAAGTCAAAAAACATGACTCTCACAGTGCTACCGGTGCTGCAGGTAGATGACGGCGTTGTCCACCCCCATCTTTGGCCTGTAGGCGAACTGCAGCGGATCCAACGCAGAGCTCACCGTCGTGCGTAGCTCGCGGAGTACCAGCCTCTCCAAGGTCTTCATCAGATGGGAGGTCAGGGCGACTGGTCTGAAGTGGCTCGGCTCCTTCGCGTGTACCGCCTTGGGAACCGGAACCACACAGGAGGTCTTCCACTGGACCGGGACCTTCTCCAGTTTGAGGCTCAGGTTGAAGATGTGTGTGATCAACTCACAAAGTTGATCAGCACAGTCCCTGAGCAGTCTGGGGCTGAGTCCATCTGGTCCAGCAGCTTTCCTGATCTTCAGTCGCCTTAATTCTCTCCTCACCTGTTCAGATGTAACAGAGAGAGGTGGCTGTGGTGGGTTGGGCAGCTGAGGCAGTAGGGCGTGTTGGGGGGGAGAAAGGTGGCTTGGAGGTGAGAACAGTTGGGGGGAGGGGGCTGAAGCAGGGGAAAAACAGCTTTGTGAAGAGTGGGGGGCAGAGGTGGAGGGGGGAGGGGGGCCCTGATCAAACCGGTTGAAATACTGGTTAAGTTCAGTGGCCCATCTTTGGTCTCCCCCTGCTGTGGCTCTGGCTCCACTCTGGCCATGACCTGAGATGTTCTTCAGGCCTTTCCACACATCCCTTGTATTCCTCCTTGGCCATCCAGATCGCCTTCTTGAGCTCTCGCTGGACCTCTTTAAGCTCCTCTCTGCTCCCTGAAGCAAACACCCTCTTCTTCTTGTTCAGCAGAACTTGAAGTTGAGGGGTCACCCATGGCTTGGTGTTGGCAAAGCACCGCACCTTGCGGGTCGGTGTGACGTCGTCCTCACAGAACTTTATGTAATCCGTGGAATGGTCATTGAAGGTGTCGATGTCATCACCATGAGAGAACACGCTCCAGTCTGTAGACTCAAAGCAGTCTCTCAGCCTCTCCTTGGCTTCATCATTCCTCATCTTAACAGTTATTTTCTGTGCAGGCTGTCTCCTCACCATGGGAGTGTATTCAGGTCGCAGACGTATCAGGTTGTGATCAGAGCGGCCGAGGGGGGGCAGGGCGGTGGAGGTGTAGGCACCTTTTACATTTGCATACAAAAGGTCCAGAGTCTTGTCCTCCCAGGTGTGGCACTTCATGTATTGTGTGAAGGTGGGAAGAATGGAGGAGATTGAGGCATGGTTGAAATCCCTGTTAATGAGCAGGAGAGAGTTCGGGTGTTTGAGCTGCAGGTCCGAGACTATTTTCTTAATGACCTCGAATTTTTCCATGCGCATTAATTCCTCTTAGTCGTTCTCTCGCAGGGCAAACGGGACTTTCCTGCAGGGATGCACAACAGGAGACACACTTTCCTCCACACGTGTCTTGTGTTTTCCAGGTAGACATCCAAGTCTTGATCATTTTCAGTGTCTGGTGATGTGACTACAACCACTTGAATGGTATTATTCTTTTGATTACCTCAATACCACAATCCATTCCTCTTTTTTAGTTGTACAAGCCTGAACCACATCCACAAAAAACTCTTCATAGTTTTCTTCTGCCTCATCGAATGTTTTAAAACTTTTCGTTTTAGAGCTGCTTTGCAACAATTAACATAGTGATTGTTCCTTCCACAGTTGTTACAAGATTTCCATATGAGGACACGATCTTGGCTCATGACTTCCTCCACATTTACCACATTTGAACTATTTTCTCTTTTAGCTCTCTCTCTTTGTTTTTCCTTTGTTCTTTATGTATTGCATGCACTGCTGTCTCATCTCTCCTAAGCTCTTGTGCTTGTGCTCCAGTGGTTTCAGCTGCTCTTCACACACTGACACACTTGTCTAGTGTCAGTCCTGACTCTCTGAGCAGTCTTTCTCTGAGGGCATCATCCAGTGTTCCACACACGACCATGTCCCTCACCAGTGAGTCTCTTAAGGTGCTGAATTCACAGATCTTGCTTAACGTGTGAACTTCTGCAAAGTACTGGTCAAAAGGTACTCCTTGCGGTTGGTCATGGGTGAAACACTTGTACCTCTCAAAAGTCACCTTCTGTCTGGGCACGTTCTTCAAACTTTGTCATTAGCTCTGTCACAGTCAGATTAGCTTCATCGAGCTGAAAGCCATTATATATGTCCAACGCATCTTCTCCTGTAACATGCAGAAGAATGGTCGATTGAATGAACCAGTCAATTGCATGGAAGTGGGTGGACTTATCTTATCCATGACGGCACGCCGGGGTTTGGGGATCTACACAATGTCTCCTGGTGTATCCTCATAACTGCATGGCATGCTGGGTAATCTAGGTATAGTGTTACTATACTCGTAACATCACAATAATGTCATCGATGTTTCATCAATGACTCCAGCTTCTGTCAGGTCTTGCCTGGCTGCTCCCGTGACCCCCTCCTCGACCCGCCCCCCCAGATAACTGGTGACAGCTGAGCGTTGAGGGGTGACAGGGGAGGGAGGGGCTGCTATTTATATCACAGACGGAACCTTCCAAATGTGTCGGCCCTCCTGCGCTTCTTCCGGACTGTAGAACCTTCTGGAGAGCCGGCAGAGCTTTAAGAGGTGACCTGAGGGAGCTGGAGTGAAGACATCATGACGCTGGTGTGCTACAACAAAGGCTGTGGAGAGAAGTTCCACCAGGACCAGAACATAGATGGTGAGGAACTGGTACTTCCCGTTTGCTCTAAATGTTGAGTCCCTCCATCGTCGAGTCTCTTTTTTACACTGAAGACTATTTTCAGCAACTTTTTCTGTTTCTTCACATGTTTGCATCATATGTTTATTTGTGTACGTGTTTGTCTTTCATCATTTGTTTTCTTTAATTCTTAGTCGTTTCATCTAAACTCTGTCATGAATATGTAGAGACTGAGTCAATTAGCTTAGCATGTAGCCACATGTTGCTGCTGAGAGAGCAGCAACTGTTGCACACGTCCTTTTATGGAACACACACATGCACACACGCACACACAAATACATTAACACAAACACAAAAACACACCGGGAAAAGACATACACAAACGTAACACAAAAACACATATGCATCTACACAAAGTCACACGCATATACACACATACACAGAAAAAACACACACGTAAAACGCACACAAACAAACACAAACCCATGCAAACACACATGAAAAAACAAACAATTACACAATTAAACACACTTGCAATAACACACACGCAAACACACACAGTGTGAGGGTGTGTAGGTTTCTTCAGCTGACAGTTTTTCTCTGTTGTAGATTCCTGTGTGTTCCATCCAGGAGTGCCGATCTTCCATGATGCCTTGAAGGTAACTACACAACAGTGTGTCTCTCCAGATGTGTGTTTGATTTGCTCCTGTGTGTGTGTATGTGTGTGTGTGTGTGTGTGTTCAGGGCTGGTCGTGCTGCAGGAAGAGGACCACGGACTTCTCAGAGTTCCTGTCCATCAAGGTAAAGAAAGACTCACTCCAGTGTTCCTCCACTGACTCTCTTGCGTTCAGGGCTGCACCCGAGGTCGCCATAGCAACGAGAAGCCGATCGAGCCTCTGTTGCCTGAAGTGTCGTCGCAGAAAGGAGACGTCAAACCTGCTGACGGACATGAGATCATCTACCAGGGACCTAAATCTGCAGAGAAGCTGCAGAGAGAGAGACCCAGGTGCTGCTCTCACTGCTGCCTGTGAATCAACTTTATTGATCTGTACAAGATGACAAGGAATCATGTGTTATTGTATTTTCATTCTTCTCCACAATCATGAACTAGTAAATGATTAGCCATGACGTTGTGTTTGTGTGTCGACAGTGCCGACGTGCCGAAGACCAAACTGCCTCAGAACGTGTCGGCGTCTCTGACTCAGATTCTGGCCAAGTTGGACCTTAGCGTCAAGGCCCAGATGGAGGCCAAAGGTACGACCTCGGCCAGCCGTCAAGATTTGTCACAAGATTCCCACACCGTCTTAAAAAAACATTTTTCTAAAAACATTGACTTTACAAGTCCGAGACCCTCAGCATCTTAACCTTCCTTGTCTCTTCATCGCATCATTTACCACATTGTTACCACGCTTTTAATTTGAAGTCCTATCATCTCTTTACTTTCTTGTTAAGATGAGTTCATATTTAATAATTAACTCCATTTGAGGTCAAACACAAAAATGTATTTTAAAATGTTTGATTTTCAGTCGTAACAAAATCTCAATTTGGATTCTTTATAAAGAATTTTCTAATGTAAATTTGAACTAAATTAAAAGGTTTATATAAAATGACAGGCTCTGTATTCTTGAGTTTAACCAACAAAAATACACAAACAAATAATGTTTGCTGGAGGCCTTGGTTGATGCCAGAGTTTTAATGGATCCTTCTGCTGAATGTGATGTCACTTAAAGAAACTGTGTCTTTGTAACAACCCAACTATATGTCACCACCAGGTGTAAAAGTGTGGGATGAATAAGGTTTTTGTTTTTAAGAAAATATATTTTATAACTGTATTGTCTTTATTTACAAAGATGTTGAAACAACATTTCGTTTTTACGGTTTGAAATCCAGTTTGACAAATTTTTTCTCTTTCCAAAATAAAGTTTCTTTTAGCTCTTTCTTTTTATTAGTTAGGAAAAGTATAATTGTGTATTTTTCTGTTTAGTTTAGTCTTTTCTCCTTATTTCTATTTGAATGCTAATGTAATCGTTTGGGATTTGTTCGAAACACATCGTTATAAAAATGGAATTGAATGTGTTTCAGAAAGCCAGGTTGTGATGCAAGGAACGAGATGCAAGAACTCAGGATGCAAAACCGTGAGTATCTTTGTATTTGTGTATTTGTATTTGTATTTGTCTTATTCTACATTACACGCGGTCTTCAAAGCTCACGCGCCCCCTGTGGACACTTCATGTATTACAAGAAAGAGGTGCACCTATGGAGCTATGACTGTTGCTAAAGCTTTGTAAATGCGTGAAAGGATTTGCGAAAATATTTGTGTATCAGAAAAAACCTGCTCACGTAACTTTTGCAACAGTCCTGCCACGGGTAACTTGTTTATTGGGTATTGTTTTGATTGTTTAAGCGCTTTGTGACCCTGGTCTTGTAAAGCGCTCTATAAATACTATTTACTTCCTTACATAGTAATAGCTCCATATACACTACTGTGTTTGTTTCGTGTTTTGAATAATGTGAGGACAGGAAGTTGAGACGAGTCTGACAAAGAGATGATTTGTGTTTGTTCAGACTTATCAAGGCCCAGAAACAAATGCGGAGATCTGCAATCATCACCCTGGAGGACCGGTCTTCCATGAGGGGTAACACACACACACATACACAAACACACAGACTTATTTATGTGCACATCTCAAAGTCACATGACATTGTAGCAGAAAAACCAACATGTCGTCCGTGTCTCTTCAGCTACAAGTACTGGAGTTGCTGCTGTATCAGGACCATCGACTTCAACGCTTTCCTGGACCAGAAGGGCTGCACAGCAGGGAAGCATCGCTGGATCCCCAAACAGGTCAACACACACACGTGCGCGCACACACACACACACACACACACACACACACTGAACAATCCTACTGACCTGCTGGTGTCGCTGCAGGACAAGAAGAAGGTGGCGTGTCGACACGACTGGCACCAGACCGGCAACAACGTCTTCGTCACCGTCTACGCTAAGAACGCCTCGCCAGAGCTGAGCAGCATCGAGGCCAACGGCACCGTGGTGAGAGTTCGTGACGACAACACACGTGTGTGTGTTCGTGACGACAACACCAGAGTCAACGCGTGTGTGTGTGTGTTTGTGAAGGTCATGGGCATGAGAAAATATCAACACACTGATGTTTTTCATGACACTGTATTGGGAAAATTGTCCGTAGGTATGAGTGTGTGTGAATGGTTGTGTGTCTTTGTGTGCCCTGTGACAGACTGGCATCCTGTCCAGGGTGTCCCCCACCTCTCGCCGGATGACACCGGGATAGGCTCCAGCCCCCCATCATAAGGATGAATGAAACACAGCTTTTCAGGCTGATGTTTGGACATATTTTGTTTTCAAAACAAATGAAAGTATTTACGACTTTGTCAAGAGTCATGTGGTCTGTAAATTATATAAGACCAGAGTCAAGTACTCGACAATACTACAAATATATCCTCATTCCAACAGTATTACAATATATCCTATCCATTGCATTCACCCTGTATCGTGATGTGTATGGCTTTGTTGGATACTCAACACCTAATGACGGTTGTCTCTGCAGCTCTCGTGTCAGATCCAGTTTGAGAGCGACAAGATCTTCAAGAGGGACTACCACCTGTGGGGGGTAAGTGGGACCAGCACCCGGTCCTTTGGTTCACGACTATAAAACGTTTGTCCGCTCAGGTGATCGACGTCCAGCAGAGCTCGGTCAACATGGTTCCGACCAAAGTGGAAGTCTGTCTCAGGAAGGCCGACCTGGTGTCCTGGGGCAAGCTGGAGGACCCCAACCACAAACCAGAGCCGCAGCCGGACGACGACCCGCTTGGCGAGACCGCGGGTCAGCAAAACCTGGACTGGGACATCGCAGACGATGACATCAGCGACTCGGACGAGGAGTGGGCCTATGACACCCCGGAGAACAGGGCGCAGAAGAACCGTCAGCAGATGACGGATGAGGGGGACGAGGACAAGGAGGAGGAGGAGAGGAAGAGGAGGAAGGAGGTGGAGGAGGAGATGAAGAGAGCGATGGAGGAGAAGAGGAGGCTGGAGCAGGAGAAGGAGGAGCTCAGACGCCAGAAGGAGGAGGAAGGATTTGAAGACATGCCTGATCTGGAGTAACAATGGAGTGTGAAAGATCCAGCAACTGAGACACTTCGATGACGTTTTTTCTATGTGACGGTTTGTGTTTGCTAAATAAACCATCACGTGACTCGAAGTGAAACATTCTTGAAGTTTGACTTTACCTGCAGTACCACTTTGATAGTGTAGAGGGAGACATTGCGCCGAGGAAGTCTCATTGCAGGATTTATAAACATATTTTACGTCATTTATAACATGCGTCGATGGTGTTTGAGTGTGTTTGAGTGTCTGTGTTTACGGCAGTAAGAAGAATGTTGCTTCTGTGAGTTAGAGATTCTGACAAGACCCAAGTTCTTTCTTTTTTTACGTGAAGCAGATGCTGATGTAACATTTGGAGGTAGATCTGTTTCTTCATTATTATTTTAAAAAAAGCACTTCCATCCAATTTTTTATGAAATCGAATTGAAAAAAAGGTCCCGACAAATTATTTCACGCAAAAGAAATAAACGACTTTAAAACAAAAAGAAAAAAAACATTTGGGGGACTGAATAATTAAGAGAAAAATGTCCTGCCCAAATACAAAAGGGATTTACTTCAATGAAGCAAAACAGTTTTTATAAAAACTTACGTTTAATAATTCACAAAGTTACCTTCAGATAAAGATAAATGAGCTTAATTTGCATTATGAGTAAAAAACGTCGAGAATTAAAACAAATGGATCAACTGTATGTGTAGTTAGTTGTTCATCTGGAGGACTGGTTCTTTGAATCACAACTTATTAAACTGCAGAAAACCTTGTGAGGATGATTGTTTATGTCCCGTCATTGACAAAAGACAAAGACGACACGTCAATAAATCATTTAATCTCCACCTGGTCTGCACCAAGTTACACACAGCAACAACGACACAACAACACACTTTGCCACGTACAAAGTCGTGCAACATCGAGTTCCAGACGCTCACGTTCTCCACTGCGGCACAAACATGGCGGCGGCCTGCGGCTCGTGGATCCTGGATTGACATGCGTACGGTTTCAGATCAAAACAGTGCAGTTGATGAACTGCTGCGTTCCCTTTCAACACAACGAGGAAAAATAAACAGTTCAAATTAAACATTCTGGCTCAACACAGGTTGAATTAACTCCCTTTAGGCCCGAGTCACGAGATGGAATACCAGTCACTGATTGGTGTTGCCATGGTGATGAACGTGAGACGCCCATGGCCACGGACACTATTAACATTTGTGGATACATCTTAAATCCGCCTATAGATATCTAAACCACAACATCTTTGTCATAAATAACCGTCTTTGAAAAACAGAAATAGTTAAACACACACACACACACACAAGTCTTATCTTCCTTAAATTTGCTTCTTAAAGTGCAAGGCAACAGTAAACTTTGAAATGTACGACAAACATCTTCCACACACTCGGACACACACTCACTCTGGACATGGCACGACACCACTAAAGCCTCTGCGGTGTACAGCTGGCACGCTTCCTTGCCTCGTGTCGCCACCGGATCAGCAGATGATACTTCAGAGAATCTCACTCACGTTCAAGGTACGACCTCCACCACGACTCATGCGTGAGACAAACAAGAGCTTCTTAACATCTGCTTGTCAAACATTTGAGGCTTAAGACACAACATCCCGAGCAGTCGACATGGATCGCCAGTTATTTCTAAAATAAGTCAAATGTTCTTAAGAGAAAAACTAATCTACCTTCATGTTTTATGGAGCATTGATTCCCTAGAAGCACCAAGAGTGTCGAACAGGTGACACGAGGCGAGGAGTTCGTCGAGAAAGTGAAGCAGCGAAGCCGCGGCAACTTCACAGGTCAAAGTAAAATAAATATAGAAAATATATCACTGCAGTAGAATATCAAGGCAAACAAAATCCTCTTCAAATACAATCATGAGCGCGACGGAGTGATGCGGCTGAGACGCCTCACGAGTCTGTGATCCTGGGAGTCATTTCACCAGAAGATCCACGACATTCTTGGTTCACACATTCAATGGCTGAGGAATCAATCTTTATCTTCTTAAAACTAACGTCTCGTTCTACATCTTAAAACTACAAGATGATGAGAGAATGATTGAGCTGATCATCGCAGTGACATTCTAAGACAAGAATCAGAATTAGAGAACAATCTCTAGCAAAACATGCGTCTCTACCAGACGCTTTAATAATATATAAGTGTCGACCACCTCATGATATTATTAGTAATAATAGAAGTTTATTGGTGTCATCAGAATATTGAGTTGAACATTTCAAATGTTGAAACTTTTTAATTGAAACGTTGTTTTTTTTTGTTGTATTTTAAGAAAAATGGATTTTTTTTTTTTACACAGTTTGAAATTTGTTAAAAATTAAAAAATATTGAATTCAGAAAACACATTATTTAAATATTGGAATTTGAATATCAAATATAAATGTAAAAAAACAATCAAAAAATTGTTTGCACTATTCCATCACTATTTCGTGTTTAATTAAAATAGCTACAAATTGAAATTATTATTAAGACCAAACATTTTTCAATTATTGAAAAACAATGTGTGAATGGTTGTCTGTCTTTGTGTGCCCTGCCTCTCGCCCTATGATACTGGGACAGGCTCCAGTCTCCCCAGATGAACCTCACCGCTAGACAATGAATGAATGAGTGAAAACTTTCAAAGAAATTCATTTCATTTTGAAAATATACGAATTTTGAAATTCTTTCAATATTCACAAACACATTTAACCATTCAATGTAGAAATGACTGAACTCAATTGTGTTGATTATGGTTGAATGCTTGAAAAAAACTACATTTCAATTACAAAAATAAAAGGTTCAACATGTTAATGTTGAATTCAACCATTCAATATTCTGATAACTCTTGTGTATTTGTTGAAGGAGGGTTCGTTTAAAAATAATGAAACTGGTCTTGAAAACAAGACTATTTTAGACGTGTGTAAGGGGGCGCTGTTGTCCTTCCAAATAACGGGGTCTGGAGCTAAAAATAGCCTTTTTGAAAACAGTGATTATTTCCCAGACTGGACACCAGATGTCGCCGTAAACTCGTGATTATATTCGCCATCTTAATCTATGGAAACAAACTCGAGGGGAAAACATTTGCTAAAACGAAATCTGTCCTCCAGTCAAACACTTTCAAAATGGCTGCTTCTTGTTTAAGATCGGGTGAGTAGAATCTTCAGTGTCCAGCTTCACGTGAAATGACTCCAGCAGGAAGTAGATCTCTGCACCACTGGCATGTAAAGAACCACTTTAGAACCACGACAGTAGAACCTTTGTAAAATAATTTCTCGTCAATATCCACAAGTTAATACACAAATACATTCCTTTGTACGTTTTTTTTGCAACATTTAAGATCTAGTCGGTAGGCAACCAGGTCCAGGAGTTTGTTCATGATGGTGGACGTGTTGCGTCGAGGAGTTCTCATGGCAGTAGCGACAACTAATAAATACACTTGAAAGTGAAGTTGAAAGGCTCATAAAAGATAAAAACTAAAACCGCTCAATCGCTGTAAGATGGCGGCGGTTGCATGCAGGAAACGTCTGTAAAATCTCACTGGTCTACAGATGGAACCTCCGCCTGCCGATGTGTCCGGCTGCGACCCGAACCAGAGCGCTGGCAGTGAAGCTATGCAAAGCCACGCCCCTCTGATGGAAGGACAAATCAAAAACTCCTCCCACTTTTGTGGACAAGAGCAAAGAAAAACGGGGAGGAAAGTAAACTTAGGAGGCCGGTTCTCCTCGTCTTCCTCCACCAGGCTGCCACGTCACGGCCAGAGAACAGAGGGCGCTCCTCACCCCTGGTTGTCATGGTGATGGGGTATCAAAAAACCACAGGTCTTCAGTTGCCCAATGAGTCGGCCTCAGCAGCTGCACCTCTGATGTCCAGAGTTCCTGAAGAACATGAAGAACATTGGAGATGCTTATACTGTGTATGTGTGTATTCACAAGAATCTGACGATACGCATCACAATACAGGGGAAACCATACTTTATATTGTGATATATTACAATACTGTAGGATCAAGGATATATACAAGTAGAATTGTTGACACAATTTACGGACCACATGACTTCAAGTAGTTCTAAAAGCTTTCATTTGTTTTGAAACCAAAATATGTCCAAAAATCAGTGTTAAAAGCTGCTGAAGTTGACCGTATCCACTTGTCCTCAGCCATTGCCAGGATCTTACAGGATTTCATTGTTAGCTGTAGAGGACGTAATGACTGGTTCCATCTAGCGGATGCAAGTTTAACAAACACTGTGAATGATAACCAAATATTATGATAACAATTATATATTTACATCTATATTTATATCTCTGCATCTCCCTCTATAGATATCCATATATAGACATATCTATAGATATCTATAGATGGAGCTGCTACAGTGGTGTTAAATAAATGATACAGTACTGTGGCTCTCACCTGACAGGGAGCTGTTAGACTTCTGCTTGTGGAGCTTCTCTCGCTCCTTCTTCACTTTGGGGATGATCTTCAGCTTTACGTTGCTCCTGCTCGTGCCTCGGCCTGAGTCCTGCGGAGACAACCGTCTGTCATTAAACACCAGCAGGTTGATGGTTCAAAATCCCTCACCTCCTCTGAACACTGCATGAGAGGACAGATCCAGTGGATGTCGTCCAGCTTGTTCAGTTCACTGCTGAGGCTGCTCAACGTGGAGCAGAGCTCGTCCTCCTCTGGACACTCGGACTGAGGGAGACGAGGCAGTCATGTGACTTGTATGGTGGTTCAACACAGTAGGACATTATGTCATTAAACACTCAATGGTTATCAAATCTATAAAGACAGAAAACACTTTCTATAATTTGAAATTAGCTAAAGCTAAGCTTTGTATGATTAATTAAATAAAAAAGTGACTTTTGTTTGCGTTTTATTTGCTATGAAAAAAATAAATCAATCAATAACGGCCTGTTAAGCCTGATAGAATCTGTATCCGGCCACAAAAAACAAGTTTGGCACATCTCTAAACATGAATAAACTATTTTTCTTCGTCACATCAATGTCTTCTGAACAGGTGAAGTTCAGGAGTCGTACCAGCAGTTTCCCGTCCAGCAGCATCCGTGTCTCTGCCTGGAGAACTTTACTGCTGTTGACGATCTCCACAGCTGTGCTGCGACTCAGAAACTGTCAGAGAAAAATAAAGATCAAGATTTAAAAACAATAATTAAATAATCATTTAAATCTGGAATGCAAATGCTAAAAACATTCTGGCTTCCAACATCTTCTGCTTCAAGCTGCACGTTGGGTACATGACATTCCCTCCTCTCCACCATCTGTGCCCAGCGCCTCACCTCCGGCGTGGACAGTTTGGCCTCCGACAGCACCAGCGCTGTGGCGTTGACGGCGTGAGCCAACTCTTGCTCCACCAGCTTGTGAGTCTTGGCCACTTCACGGATCCTGCGGAGCAGACACGGATATTTACCAATGCTTCTGAGAGACTGTCGACCATTAATGCAAGGAAATAACGTTTAGATTATTCATCTCAATCTACAGAAATATAATCAGAATATTGAATGCTTCAATTTCAAATTTTGAATGATTGTTTTTATTAAAGTGATGTTTTTTTAAGTATTTAATTACTTAACTTTTAAATTACTTAATTTAAAAATTAAATTGAATTATTTCTAAAATGGTTTAATTTTTTTTAATTAAAAAATGTATTAAATTATTTCTTTGTTGCAAGGTTGAATAAAGTTTTTGAATAATACAAATAATCAATTTGATGATGAACGATTTTTAATGCATAATTTAAAAAAATGCATTTAAAAAGGTAGCTTTTTTAATTGAATATAAAAACGTGTGCATAATAGTGCCACCTGACGATACTGCATATATTGAATTGAACAGGCTACGAATTAAAAGATAATTTAATTTAAAAAACTTTTTTTTTATTAATTGTAACATGAATATCAAACTATATATAAATGCATTAATTTTGAACATGTTAGTAGAATTTTTAATTTTAATCAAAAATGCTGGCATTATTTTATATTAAATTTCAAAGAATACTTTATATCACACTTATATCACACACTATTAATTTAGTTATTAGAATCACAATATCAAACTTTGTTTAAAGAAAGTTTGATATTTGAAACACAATTATTCCACAAATAATTAGAATCATGTTAAACAACATTTCAATAAAAAATTCAACATTTGATCTTAAATTCAACCATTCAAACTCCTGACACCCGTCACACAGACGACCTCAGCCTGAAGGTCGCACCTGTTGATGAGCGTGTCCGCCACGATGCCGAGCTGCTGCACCTGAGCGCACTCCTCCTCCGTCAGGTACTCCATGGACTGCTGGGAGTTGAGGCGGGGCCTGGTGGAGCGGTAGCTGTCAATCTTCCTCTTGTCCTCCCACGACTTCAGTGTGTTCTCGAAGGCCTGAACACACAGAAGAACATCCCATAATGTTGACGTCAGCATTGTGTATACGGAGCAGATGTGTCAGGAACACAGGTTTTTACTTCTTAAACCCTCAGCTGGGACCAATATTTACCGACTTCCTCCTCACTCTTAATGAAAGAGTATTTAGAAAACAAAACTACATCTACATGCTCTCTGGGCCTCTGAAGACAAACCAGCAACTTCCGTTTGCTCAAGAGTCGGCTCCACAGGTTGAGTCATGACAGCAAACATATGAAGGAGAAGAAGGGAAACATTTAAAGAACCAATCCTGGAGATTCGTATACATTTTTGTCAGGTTCAAAACTACAACACATTAGTAACTTAGTTACAGTTAATAGTTACTTCATACAAACGTAAATCAGTCACTTGTTAGCATGTCAGCCTTTTAGCTTCTGCTACAACAATAAAGATTCATTTACATTTTTGCTTAACAATTCCTGATGTTGTGGCTTCAATACAAAAACAGTTACAATGCAATTACACACGAGCAGATTGGATGCTTTTAAGTGTCTTTTTGGACAAAGAAAAGTGAGTCATACGAACATAACTTTTTGCCTAAATTACTGTGAAAATAATCCCAACCCTTAGTCAACATGAGTGCGAGTAGAAAAAAGTTTGAATTTATGGTGAACCATCGCTTTAAAGTAACCAAGTTACCTTTGTAAGAAGAAACTAGTTACTATGGAGAGTAATATTTTTGTAAGAGAAGGAGAAAGACAAAATTGCCAGGAATATTTAGAAAATGCTAAGAAAAAATAAAATAAACTAAACTAAGGATGGTGTATTACAGATAACATTGGAGTAGTGTATAAAAGTTACAGGTTTTGAGAAAGTTTGGAAACGATACCAGAGTCGTATTGTTATGTAAAATAAAATAAGAAAAAATAATGTATTCATACAAATCCTAAACAACGATGACAATAGATCATAATAGTTATCTTTAAGGATGCACCGATCCGCTAGGTATTGAATACCAGTCCGATCCAGCATCTTCAAGTCGGATCGGGTATCGGTAAAAAAGCTGCTTCAACGCGTCAGATCCAAGCAGTTTAATAACTATATTTGTGCTGACGTCAGAGAGCATGTGATCAAAGAAACAAGAAAGACGAAACAAAACGAAGCAGTTATTTTTGCTGTTCTGTAGAGACGAGAGAAACGTTCATGCATGACTTTCAACAACAAAAGTTAATGTCATCCTTGGACTTGGACCGTGTGTGACATCAGCGCTAAATTTAAATTTCACAAACTGCAGGACGGTCAATGATGACACAAAAATACATTTACCAAGTTTAGCTTAGACATAACACCATTAAACGCTTCACTAACTTACTTTAAATATGGTTGATCACACACCAAATGATGAACCAATGTTAAATCATTCAATAAATCCTGCACAGCGCAGGATCTGTCAATACAAATGTGATTATTGAGTGTTTCTAGTACTATAATTGTGTTTAAAACTGCGATCATGAACGAAGGTCTGCCACACCTGCTCTTTGCTATAAGGTACCTCACTCCACACCAAATTAAAATAAGTTTGTTTTTTTAACAACTTCAAAAGCCATCTACGTTTTTTCAAGGTTATAGGGAATCAAGGTTAACAATATAACTTTTTAACATTTGCTTTTTGTTCTCAGAATAACGGTAAATATTAAACACTTTATTTGAATAAATACCAACTTCTTTATTTTATGTGTAGTATTTTTTTTTTTTTATTAGAAGCATGCGCAGTTTTATTTTTATCATATAGTCTGGAGTGAGTGATATAAATTGTAATCCATAAGTATGAAGGTAAAGTCACGAGTATGTTTATATTGCGTAAATGGACACTTATAAAATAAGTAATTAGTATTACAACATTAGTACTACAAACAGTCACTCATCACTGAATACAAGATTCCATCCCTCAATACTTGTGCTCATGTAGCTGAGGCGCAGCACTCACTCGGTCTCTGGTCAGCATCTGCGCTCGGTTCTTGTGAATGATCTTGACGATGCCTGGTGGCTGAATCCAGGCTTCTCCGTCCACCTGGACCGGAACTCCCTCCTCGCCCAGGATGGTGATCTTCACCTGCCGGCACTGACACGCCAAAGTAGACAAAGAAAGACGCTGTTTGAACAAAACTGTGTGAGTTCAGAACTTTGCTTGAGGCACTTGTTGTGCGTTCTTCCAGCACATGAAGCAGCCACAGAAGAATCAAGTCCCCTAGAACTCTTCTTTCCAAGTGGGGACCTCAAAGATGGGGCCTCAGAAAATTGAAGGAAAGAATGGAATTTAAATGTAATCCAATATAAAATAAAGTATATTTTTAACCATTAATCCATGAACATACAACACACAAACTACGGAAAAAAGGACTAAACGAAAAACAAGATAGTCATATTTAGAGATGACCATGTCATGAATAATACAAACTTGCCCATGTTTAGGAGGAAAATTTGGGTTGGAAAACTAATTCTCACCGACTTTGAAGATACTTTAATGTTAGTTACGTTTTTGTGAAAACCGTAAATTATCTTTTCTTTTTTCAATCTTTGTTTAGAATATCTGTTCATTTTTAAGATTAGTTTGGATTTATGAAATCAAAGAATTGTCAAGGTAACACTGATGCAGAACGGAAACACATTTGTTAATACATTCTTAACAAATAATCACTATTAAAAAGTAAATAAAAGTAAGGAAATACTTGATGTAAGTTTATATATTTAGAAGCATTTCAACATACAAAAGGGGCCCCTGTCATTGGCTGATAGTGTCTGTGGAATCCCTGCTCTCAAAGTAACCAGGTGTGTGTGGTTGCCTCACCTGAGCGATGCGATGGTGCTGCAGGTTGATGACTCGGGACATGGCCATCTGCATGCTGCCGAACACCGCCACCACCTCCAGCTTCTTGTCGTCAAAAGACGGGGCCCCGAAGTTCTGCTCGTCACAGAGAATGACAGTTTAGATCCAGCCGGTTCCGACCACAGCAGAATCTACGACACTGACGTTGTCTTCTTTAGTTCCTCCCCAGAAGTTGATTCCACCGGCGTAGCTGGGAATGTTGAGCACGGCCAGACCCTGGAGGCTCGGCAGGGACATGGGGACCCCGTCACACTGGAGACACAGGAGTTAGAGCCTTGAACAATGAAGTTCAACATGTTCTCCAGACTGACTTCCAGTTGAACCCGTTGCTCCAGGTTCTTGTAGGTCTTCTGCACCAGCTCTTTGGTGCCCAGAACTCCGTACCACATCATGTTCTTGGTGCGACTGCTGCGGGAGAGTCGGGACAAAGGTCTCATGAGCAAAACCTTCAATAAAATCAATAAATGTATTCGTACCTGCATTTCTTGGGGTGTTCATCTCGCTTGTTGTTGAACTCCAGCGATATCTTGGCGTCCAGTCCAATGCCGAAGTAGTTGTTCATGACGCACTTCTCGGAGCATTGTCTACACATGAAACACATTGATGCAACCATCCTGGAACACTTGAGACCCATCACACGAGTGTGTGTGTGTGTGTGTGTGTGTGTGTGTGTGTACACTCACACAGAGTCTTCATTGAAGGAGACGGTGTGGATGCTCTCTGCTTTTTCCAGCACAATGGGGGACAGAGGACTCGAACTCCCATGACCTACACAGACAGTCGGTGTTGAGCTTCCTGAGAAGTCTGGATGGATTCATTTCCAGGAAAGATTAAGTCATTATTTTTGGTTCCTCTGGTCCAGCGACCCTCAGCAGGGTGTTAATGAGCCACATTAAAATAGCTACGCTGGCTTTTTATACTCAATGAGGGATGTTGAAAGACAGAAGCGTATAAGTCATCATCATCACTTCAACTTTTCTAAAAAAGAAAATTACATATTTCCTCATACGTTAAACATTGTATTCGTTCGATAGCTTTCATTTGATTAACAATGGGTGGGAGAACTTTATTTACAAAAGTTAAAAATAATAATTGTGATTGAAACTTTTTAAGATTTAAAGTTGTTTTTTTTAACATACTGGATAAATATTTGACAGCACTGTATTTTGCATAAAACTCTGAAGAGGAATTGATTAAGAAAATGATTGGGGGAACTATCCCTTCAAAGCTGATGTTTGGACATAGTTTGGTTTTAAAACAAATGAAAGCTATTATGACTTTGTCAAGAGTCATGTGATCTGTAAATTCTACAGCAGCAGAGTCAATTTCTCAACAATAATACAAATACATTGTAATAATTGTTCCTTCAGTATCACAATATAACATATCATTGTCTCTGTATCGTGACATGCATCTTATTGCAAGACTCTTGACAATACACAGAACTAGTATTTAAATGAAAGTCTCTCGATACCTTGTGTTGACCAGAGACAATGAGGAGACACTTACGCAGCTCACAATCCTTCAGCTCCTCGATGCTCTCCCTCTTGATGGTCGATGTGGACGACATCCTCTGGACCTGTGTGTGCAGGTTCTGCTCGTCCACCACTGCAGAGGAAGAGAGTTAACACCAGAGTTGAGCTATAGATCAGACCGTCGTCACCTTTCTCAGCCTGCTCGATGATCTGCCTCAGAGCCTTCTTCAGGCTGTTGGCGCGGAGCATCAGCTGCTCCTTTGACCTGTAGCTCTTACTCTCAGAACCAGACTCGCTGCCGCTCTCCGTGGGAGTGGAGCTGCCACCCTCCTGAGTGGGCACGGAACCAGCTGGTACCACCTGTGGGTGACAGAGTCATTAGAGAAAGTGTCACAGGAATAGTTTCTCATTGATGACTCATGACTTAAGTTGTGGGCAGAGAAGGGAGGAGGCGCCGGAGGGTGAGACAGAATGTGTGCGTGGTACTGAGCGGGAGTCAGGAGGAGGGCTGTCAATCATACAAGGGCCAAAATCTTTGATCAAGAGTAAGGTTTTCTTTTCATTCTGGGAGGGTATTTCAATTGTCCCCCTTCAAATACTTCAACCTCAGCTTATCTGGCTGAGGGCATCAAGTAGAGCAGAGGACTAGCAGTGGTCTTCTATGACAGATGAGTGGTGAGGACCAGTGATGGGGGATCATTGTTAAATGAGGACATGGAGAGGAGACGTGGTCTCGGGAGGATGATCCTCAGGAAACATGGAGTAAAAATAGTTTCAGATTTGAGCAAAGCTGATACTTATTTCAGTGATGCCAGCCTACATTGTTGGTATTTTGAACAGAACACATTTTGAAATCACCTGAGCCTCGGCTTCCTCACTCAAGGCTTTGACTAGAGAGTCCAGCTTCTCATTCAGCAGAGCACACTGAAAACACAACACGTGTTAAAGAGAAATCTCTTGAAGCATCACCGAAAACACATTTTCATCAAAATAAGAGACCAAGAGTGGAAAACGTGAAACTATGTTCTAGATATATAACAAGAGGTGGGAAGACACTCGACCTTGGACTATAACTGCACACACACCTACACTCTCCCACTCAGGAGTTACACAAGCTCTTGCATAACCTCAACACAAACATAAAGGAGCGTTACTTTTTTAGCCATGGCGTCGGCCTCCTCCTTGTTCTCCGTGGCTCTCTCGTAGGCTTTCCCCACCTCTGCCACAAAATCGTTCACCGTCCCACACAGAAACCTGAGCGAAGAAATTGGAGGATTAGAAGAGAAAATTATATTATTTTTTTTTTGGGTGAATTTCGGCGAGGATTTTCTCTGGTTTTAGCTGGCGCCTCCACACATTGTTTACTCACAACTATTATATTGGAGCGCCGTGACTCAGCAGGGAGACTCTTGCGGTGCGTTCATCAAACAAGGGGAGTAAACATTGCTTGTCTGAGTCTGAAAGCATCGTCCTTTATCACCTCCTGCACCGCTCTTTTCATCTGCAGCAGGTGTTTGACACTCCAACTCATTAACCACGGGATTTGAGAAACATACTCCTCCAGAAGTAAATGTTGAAACTACTAATCCAGAGCAGATTTTGTTTGCAACAAGGCACAGAAATATAGACTGAAAATTGAGTAGAATCAAACAAGGATAGTGATGGAACAACATCTGAAACCTTAAACCAACAACAACCATTATAGATCAATTTTCATTTGGATTTTTCACCGAACAAAATAGCACAATAATAACCGTTTAATGTTTTACTATTCAAATACATGTTCAGGCCTCGTTATTAAACATTGTGCTCTTTATAAACCTCTCCCTAATATTAATTTACATTTTAGATATTCTTACACAGTCAATATACTCTAAATAAATCATCATTTTAGAAATGATTACAATAACTACAAGTTGCTGATGTTTAAATCAACAAGATTCATTCAAATTGAAAACACAAGATTACATTTAGGGTCCCGTCCCTCTGAACAACCCTCTCAGTGAGAGTAACCTCACCAGCTCACATAGTGCTTGGCCGCCCAAGTTAACCAATAACTTTTTTCATAGGCGTACAATTTTGATACAGTATTTTATCAGCATTTTAACCCATGTTGGGTTTTCACACAGATTTATGCATCATCATCAAGCTAAAACTATAATTCCACAATCAGGAAAAACAGAGATGTCCTGAGGTTTATATATACTATAGTCTACTTTCATCATCGTTGATCTGTATTCTAAAACAATCCTTCATTATATGACAAAGAGGACCTGCAGGCAGTTCTCTGGACTCCAACTATGTCATGATACGTCTTTGTAAACAAGGTTTTTACAAGCAATAATTGCATCTAATTGAAAAAACAATTTGACAAAGTGTTCATCTTGTGTGCGAGTCACACAGTACTTGAACAAAGTCAAGTGACTTAATTGGCTTGAATAAGTACTGACTGTGATTCCATTCTATAATACCTTTTGTATTAAACTGTCCTTTATTCGTGTCCTGGAGCTTAGATGGCGCTTTCATGCTCTCTACTGCCACAAACAGACAGCAGCAAGACCTTTTCCCAAAGGATGACATTAATGTACTAAAGAGTACTCCCGAATATTGATGTAGCTGTCTCTGTGTGTATGTCTGTGTGAGTGTGTACTTGTGCATGCATGCGTGTCTATGAGTTGAAGCTGAGAAACAATCAATATTAGCCAAAATAATGTGATTCTTCATTCTATGATCTACTTTTCTTCTTTTTTTTCTGGAAGCATTTGTAGTTCTTACTTAGCGGAGGATATGACATCACTGTGTTTGTCTGAGTCCAGGATCTTTGCCAGGTGGGAGGCCACAGAGTCTGCATATTGAGTGATGTGCACCTGACAGACAAGAGAAAACATTAAACATTTCACAGATCAGCACACAGACAATCTCAAATAACTACTGTATATGCAGCTTTTAAAGTGGTTGGGTTAAAGTAAAAGAAACTAAAAAAAACTGTAAATGATGTGATGTGTTTTGCTGGTAAAATACAAACCAACTTAGGAGTCAAAATAGTTTATAAAGTTGTCAAATTGACAAATCAATTTTCCATTCAACCAGTTTGGAACAGTCTTTTACACATTTGTTGTATCACAAGTTACATACTCATACATATTGCTCTCATATCAATCTCAAACAATAGATGAGCTGACAACTGCGTGTAAATACTATAACAATTTATATTGTGCATGCTTTTAGGTGGCAAACAAATACATACACCAATAAGAAAAGACAATTACATTTACTCTGGCCCAAAACAAATGCAAGTTAAAGTGCATGACTCTCATGGTGAACTTAAATTAAAGTCAGATAACTTTGTCAAATCATTGTAACAATATGAGTTTTTTGAAAAATAGTTGTATAAAAATAAAATCGTATCTCTTGAGAACACTTCTCATGTCCCCTGTGCAGTCAGAGAGGGGAGGGACAAGACCCTAAAACTTTGAGGAGACACGTGTGGAACCGATAACCAGCCTCGGTATGTTTAAAAGTATTCAAACTGTCCTGTTTGACAAAGTCTATATTTAGGACTGATTCAGGTTCTGCCTGCTGCTATAGGCAAGCTCTCTCTGTGTCTTTCTTTCCTGCTTCATTTCTCAACACCTGTACACTTCTAACTCACCCTTTCCTCCCCATCTACCCTGGAGTCAAAGTGCTACAGCTCATTTCAGAGTACCTCCAGAGTATCTCCTTCACCTTTACATGAGTGATCCAAGAAATATGGTACCTCAGGACCCCAGCTGATGGATCAAATGTCATGGCTCATGTAAAGGAAAAAATAATGTTTCGTTCGGTCATGTGACAGCCGATGGCCAGTCCTGAGTGGACTCTTGCCTCCAGTGTCTCTCAGCAATTCTTTTTTTCACCGACAGCTGGTTAGAGTTTCTGAATGTTCATGCTCTGATTGGTTTGGCTCTGATGTACCGCAAGAGTCTCTCTAAGTAATTGAAGCACCTTGAGAGTGTTTGTTTATAGACATAAGCGGCCAAGAGGGATCCGATTTGAAAGCCCCTCACCTGCAGTGGAGAGTCCAGGATGTCGTCTTCTTTGACCATCTGCGCGTGTTTGCTCGTGGGCACTTCATACGTCATCACGCTCCAGCTGAAGGCAAAAAATAATCTTATCTGCTTCTTAAATTTTAGAACATGTAATAGTAAGTAAGTAAGTAAGTCATTTTTATTTGTATAGCACTTTTCCAGACCAGGGTCACCAAGCCCTTAAACAATCAAAACAATATTCAATAAAGTATATATTTTAAAGATCAAGATAAAACTGATAACACAAGAGGAGTTCCAGAAAATCAAGGAAAAGCCTGCACAAATAAAAACGTCTTAAGATGTTTCTTAAAGGAGTCAGTAGATCCATCAACCAAACAGAGAGAGGAAGATCGTTCCAAAGCTTATGAGCAACAGCCTGGCAGGATTTCTCTCCTCTGGTCCTGAACCGTGTTCAGGAACCATCAGTAGATTCTGATCCACAGACCTCAGAGCCCAAGCTGGCGTGTAAGGCTGGATCAGATCACTGATGTAAGGAGGAGCCTGAACATGAATAGATCTGAAAGTAAGAACCAGAATTTAAAAGTTGATCCTGAAATAAACTGGCAGCCAGTGAAGAGTTTTAAGAATCGGAGAAATGTAAGTTCTTCTACTAGAGCCGGTCAGAATTCTCGCTGCAGAGTTCTGAATCAACTGCAGGACAAGACAGCTCCTTCCTTCCTCCAAGACATGAAAACAAACTGTTACAATAGTCCAGACGAGAAGAAACAAACGCTTGGATTACAAGCTCCAGATCATGTTGTGACAATATTTTCCTAAATTTAGAGATTTTTCTCAGTTGAAGGAAACTGGTCAGTTTCCTGCAGTGTTGAACTAGAGACATGTCTTTGTCAAATACAACACCTAGGTTTCTCAGGCTCATTTTGACAGGCCTCCCCGTTTCATCTTCCTGTTGTCTGATGGTCTCTGCTAATCTTGATGTTAAAAAGAAACTCAAAACAGCTCCTTGACTATGGGCTTAGAATAGTGCCACCTGTAATTTGCATCGGAAAAATATATTTAGCTGATAAAAGAATATTCACTTTGAAAAAACATTTTAACTGAAAATAAATAAATAAATAAATAATGGTATTGAAAATATATTTTCATGAAAAAAAATAAAATGGTTGAAACTTTTTCAAAACTAAAGTAGGAAAACCACACGGTTATACATACATTTGAGAGTTGAAGAGATTTTATGTTTTTTGTCTTAGAAATACTACTTAATTTTCTAAGTTTTATTTACCTTCATTTTAACTTTTCATACATTGTTTTTTAACCAATATTTTAATTTTAAATTCCATTATTCCTAATTCCTGCTATATTATTTTCTGACAATAGTACAGTATTTTCTTTTTTAAAGTCAGTTTAAGATGACAGTGATCGAAGCTCCTGTTAATCTACGGATTATGAATGCCAGAGACGGAGTTACATTTCTCCCTTCAACTGTGCTAAAGCAGGAGCACAATGTTGGCATGTTCGCTCATATGAGGTGTAAACTATAGTAGAAAGTTGACGTGACCCATGAGTGGCATTTCAAATATGCGGTCTGGAATGTACACTAACCCTCTGTTGAGCATAGAACGCTGCAAAATGTGTGGGTGACTTACCGGTCTAACATCTTAGTGGTGGCCCGTTCCAGCTTCTCTAGGATCTGAAGCAGCTGTGCGTCGTCGTCACACAGACCTCCCCAGCCCAGGACCCGGGCCAGATCGTTACCTGTGCCCAGAGGAAGGACCCCCAGCTGGCACTGCAGGAGGGTTCAAGCAAAGAATGTGGACTTGAGGATCAGATGTCTCACCATTCCGACATCATTGGTGCAGTAGACCAGTTTAAAATCAAATCACAAAACACCTGGCTGCTACTTTGTTTGAAACACATTTGTGATGTAATCCATCTTCAGACGATCCAAAGAAAGAAAACAAGATGGAATATTTCCAGGAGAGTTGGATTTGACTGTTTTTGTGGTTTAATATGAGTGCCGGTAAAGTTCAGACTGCAGAGAGAACAAGAAAATACAGCACCTGACTGTGATGTCACCTCCTCCTCACCTGCTTGTGTAGGTTGAGTTTATCCAGCTCAGAGAGCACCCAGCCCACGCTGCCATCTCCTCCACACACCAAGATACGGAACGTGACAAACTTTTGGAAAAGACGAAGACTGCCAAAAAAAAGTCAATCAGCGTGATGAGAAGAGTGATGTAAAAAAGACGTGGGCATTGTACCCGAGCTCTGGCCCTCCATTCATGAGGTCGAACACTTGAGCAGGGTTGAGGAGCTGCTTGAACTTGCGGAGAAATTTCACCCCCTGGTTGTCCCCACTTTTGGAGTTGACAAGAACCAGGAGAGGACTGGAGCAGGATGCGGACGTGGCTTTCCAGAATCCTGAAAGAAATGAAAGTATTTAATAAATATACTCATCTCTGATGGTAAAGACAGGAAAGAAATACTTCTAAAAAGGTACATTATTTGCAATGTTCTAGAAAGGCCAATAGTTGTGGTTCTGTGTAATCACAACAGTCTCACCATCAGAATCGATGCTGTTAAGTGCAGTTGGAGGGATGATTGACACTCGACATTGACCCAACGGACAAACCTTCCCCATTTGTTCTTTACAGCTGCCGTGGACCTGCACACACACATTTATATTTCAGCTGAGGCAGAAAGGTCATTATGTGCCTGAAACCCATGAAATGTCAGTTCTGTAACCTTTAATAAAACACTGACTTATTGCAGTGTGTGTCCTTTAGTGTGTGTGTGGATGCTCTAGCCAGGATTAAAGTCTATATACGTGTTGCAATTTAGCCTGAAACACAAAATCAAACCTTTTCTAATAAACTCTTCCATATATAGAGTTCAGTTCAACAGCAGTGAACAACAGTTTTTAACGACTTTCACTAAAAAGTCTACATGTGACATATTTAACTCCAATATATAATCAATAAACACTCATTAGACATATTACCATTGCTATTGCACACACACATTATTAGTACAATACAATAGAATCTGGCAATACGATACGTATCAACATACAGTTTATTGTGATACTGTAGAAACAAGTATATGATCGTAGTATTGTCCAGGTACTTGACTCTGGTGTTGCAGAATTTACAGATCACACGACTCTTGATGAAGTCGTAAATGCTTTCATTTGTTTCGAATATTTATTTAATTTATTTGTTATATGTCCAAACTTCCACTTTAAAAGCTGCTGGAGTTAACTGTATCCTCTGGTCCTCAGTCATCTCGGTCAGGATTTAATTGTTTCTTGAGCTGCAGAAACGCTATGACTGCTGCCATCCAGGGGCTGAACGTTCAATTGCAACACAAAGATGAATGCAATTGTAAATTAAAAATGATATAATAATAAATAAATAAATATTTTATTTTAAACAAACGTTATTAAAATATAAACCATAAAAGTACTATGATAAAAATGAAATATGTTTTGATAAAGTGAATCACTAGTTTCCTACACCCATGCTATATAATCGTATGCTAATGCTAATGCTTGTGTCGACTCTTTCTTAAGACACTCACAATGTCTTTGCACCAGAGGCAGCGCCAGTCCTGCAGCCGCCGGACGCTGCCACAATTCTTGTCGCACACCACACACCTGGCACTGACTGGCAGGTTCCCTTCCAGCCACTGGTGAGGCATCGACACCTGATCAAGATATAGAGAATGTGTGTCAATAAAAAATTCAATGTTTATTCTTCATTGATGATTGGCTCAGCCGACTGTCAGGTGACTGACTGCACACCCATTAATCAAAATAAGCAAATGTTTAAACTGGAAGACATCTTTCTTCAGCGTGCAAACCAACTAATGTCCTCATGAGATACTCTTGAGATGTCAGAGTCAAGCCACTGCTTTGAGTTCCACAATATTCCAAGTATTATTGACTAAAATGAACTCAAATTATTTGCTAAAATAAATATGTTAAGTCTATGAATCCATTCACAACATGTCCCCAAGGTTATGTGTTTGACACTTATGATCTAAAACAATCAGATTTAGGAACCTTCAAATGGCATAGTTCTCCAAATGACTTACTCCATCCTCATCCTCAATGATGTCATTTCCTATGGAGGCCAGAGTGGTCCATTTGCAGTTGTTGGTAGAGCGGACAGCACAGCGCTTATGAGCTTTGAACTTGCACACTAGCAGAAGTATCAAATAACAGAAAACATGGTTACATAGAACAATACATTGAGGGATAATAAAGTAAATCTAATCTAATCTAGTTAAAACATCTTGATACGTTGGTTTGAACCCAGTATCGTGGGATTGAGCTGGACCCGGTACACATTGTGAGATAAAGGAGTTTAAATAGTAAGAAACATTTGAATTATTGAAGTGAATTCTATAGAGATCATTAACAGGAAGAGACACATTAGGAAAATATTTGGTAACAGTTTAGATTATTAGACACCAATAAAGTAATTATTTAATTAATATTTAGAGATTAGGAGGCTTTTTACACCAAACCTTTAGTTACCACCACAAAACTGAATATAGTTAGGCTGAGAAAGTATGAAATTAGACAGGAATCAGTAACTTAAGCTACACAGTTGAAATTTTGAATTCAACAATTAAATATTTTCTTAATTTAACTAATTATTGAATGTTTAAACATTTGTATTGTAATTCAATATATTTTAATTTGTAAACAACAATAGCAATTTATTATTGAATTTAAATGGCTAAAAGGCTATGAATTAAACATTTTCTATTAAGAAAAAGTATTTTTGAATGATTGGAATTAGAATATAAAATGATCAGTAAAAACATTATTTTTTGCAAATGTTCGAAATGTAATTAAATAAAAAAAAAACCAAACAATATATATAAATATAAAATATATAAACTATATAATATATACATACTGTATATAAATATAAACTTTTTCAATATACAAATGAACAAATGATTAAAAATATAAATTATTGAATTCAATTGTTAAAAAAGAATGAATAAAAAAATCAAAAGTTTCAGGATTTCAAATGTTAAATTAATCACTTATATACTTCTATAAACAAGACACTAAAAAATAGCTAAGTAATGGTTAAAGGCTCAAGCACACTGACTGCGTACCTTCACAGGACAGGCCGTGGGAGGTGACGCCTGGAAGAGCTTCTCTGCAGACGTTGCAGAAGGTCGGCCGAGCATGTGAGCAGGCGTACCAGTTGTGCATCCCAGAGAAATGCTCCATGTTGAACTGGCTCGCCTGACGGAGCGTGAGGGAAAGACCGGAGTTATTTCAAACTGCTGAAGGAAGGATTCATCTGCTGACTCAGGAACATCAGGTTTATGTACGGAAGAGTAACGGTTCTTCACGTTTCATGCAGAAGTGAGCAGCCAGAAGGATCATCACTATTCAAACTCTGAAGTCACCCAACAGTAGATTATCTACAATTATTTAATGGCAAAAAGGTTTTTAAATGCGTTTGCAATTTTGTGACCTGCAACACACCTCATAGATTTCCCATTTTTGGACAGATTTAAGGGCCCCGATCCAATCCTCCATTTCTTTCCTGCTCTCGGCACATAACATTAATTTTCGGAACGGGGTGATAACCTGAAGGGTCAAGAGAAGAAAACAAACAAAGATTGTTACATTCAATACTACTGTCAGGTTAGAATTTAAAGCTTTCTTCAGTTCCTCTAATACTTTCATTTTTTCACATTAATATACGTCTAATAATTAATCAATAATCATCTTAAATGAATGGTATAATTCAGTGCTTTGCTATTCTCTCTTACCACCTAGTGGCACACACCATTTATTTATTATTAGCAATTAAAATACAAGAACAACGACAATGGCCGAGTTTCCCAGATGGTTCGTTCCTAAAGTTCAACCACCGTGTAGATTTAAGTGTCTCTTAAATAGATCCTGGACCTCTATTGTACTCATCCCTATGTAAGTAAGTAAGTAAGTAATTTTTATTTGTATAGCGCTTTTGTAGACTAGGGTCACAAAGCGCTTAAACAATCAAAACAATATTAAATAAAGTATATACTTTAAAGGGCAAGATAAAACTGATAACACAACAGGAGTTCCATTATATGTGTCCATTTGACTCTTTTCATTTAAATATTACATTAGAAAATGTGCTTAAGCCCCGCCCACTGAAAACACTGTGTGATTGGTCAAACATTGATGTTTGTCACTGTGCGTCATCAATCCAAGGGACTCGTTGTATAAACAAAGCAGTGAGGGATTACAGCTAGGAGTAAAGCCCATTATTACGTCATAGTGTTATTCACTCTCGTAACCTCTCTTTCGCTGAGATTTCAGATTACTTTATTAAGTAATAAGTTCAAAACATGGTCCTACTGCACTTACTGCATATTGGAGAGGAAGACTTCAACATTTGAAATATGAGAGTGAGTCAGGAGAGTTGGGTTTTCACATAAGTTGACCTTTAAGGATTGATTGATTGATTAATTAATTCATTCATTAATTGTGGCCCAGAAGACAAAGTATCTTAAGGTAAGGTAAGGTAAAACTTTACACCATCTCCAAGGGATAACCCAGCCACTCTGAGGATAAAATCAACTATTTTGTGTTAAATAAATGTATTACAGTTGGTAATGGTAACAAAAAAAACAAAAGGTAAAAGATAATTTTGCCAGATTTGTAAGAGAACTGTATAACACTTACCGTACTCCATATCTCTTCCCTCTATCCTTAAATTGAAAAACAGGGGAGCAAATATTTATTTACCGTAAAGCTATTATTGATGTTTTTGGTGCTGGTCTCTGCCACACTGGCATCTGACAGGTCCACCTCGTCAAATATCAGAGACTGGGGAGAAAGTACAAGAACATTTTTTTACATTTAATCACATGAGCTTTATAGTTCAGTTCTAGCCTCGACACATCCTAAAACTGAACACTGTCATTTTACCTTGCAGTCCTTGGCATAGTAAAGAGTCCTCCCCCTGAGTTTGAAGTACCTTCTCTTCCATCTCTGGAAGGAGCTTGTCTGCTTCAGCAGGATTCCCTCCTTCACGCTCTTCTAAAAAACAAAGAAAAGAGAGAAAATGAGCGGCCAGATCACCCTAGACAGCCATTTTAGAGATGTTTATGAAGCCCTCTGATAAAAGCGGCAGCAGGATTCGGTTCTGACATTTAAGCTTCTGTAATGAGGAGACGTGGAAGCTGCAGGCTGGTTGTCAGGTTAATAACACGTCTGGAGCACTTGAATTAATTTCACTCCGTTGTCAGCTGAAAGTGAGTTTATGGGCATTCCACTGCTCGAATTTACGATTCTTTTAATCACGGAGCATGAGGTATGTTTAACATGTTGCCTCCAAAAATGTGAAGGCCAAACAAAAAGTTGGTGGAAAAAATTCATTCCAAAAATTAACGGTCACGGAGATAGAATGTGAGAAGAAACGCAGAGAACCAGCTTGGATTTCACTATAAAAAAAACGACTGAGGGAACTAATAAAGAAAGTTGATTCATATTTATATTTATAATATTTCATGGTTGTATTCTGTAGCGTCACAAACAAAAAATGATTCTGATGTCCATCCCTGGCAGTAAAACACCATCTTCAACTGTGAATACTTGAAAACTCTACGGGTCCCTCTATTCCCAGTTAGAGTGTGACTGTGGCTCCGTGGTTTCTGTGCCGGATTTGAAGTTCATTCTGCTATGATGTGTGTATGACTTGGTTTCTGCTCTTGTTGCAAATATCAATGCTGTACTCTTGATGCTTATTCCCTTGCATTGTTTTGCCAGAGATTTTTAGCCCCTTGATAACGTATTTTTAACTTTTATTACACATATATTTGACCTAATTTGCTAGCCTTCTTTTTTCGTCCCGTATTGTTGAGTACTGGGGCCCATTATTTGGACAGATTTTAAGTTATGTAATAAATAACACTGAGACACTAACACAGATAATTTTTTTGGTGATTAGTTTAAGTTTGGCTACTTGAATACGTGTCATTTTCTTGCAAAGGTGTAAGGGTAAAAAGAAAAATTAAAGCCATCATTTCTTCAGCAAAAAAAAAAATCGATCAATTAACAGAATAATCTATTTATCAATTGATTTGAAATTATGGTATTGACTTTAGCCGACAAAACATTTTTATTCATGATTCTGTCAAAGAGAAAATATATCTTAAAAAAGGAAATCCACACTATTGTCTCAGGACTTTATATCTGAGGGCTTTCAACTCTTTTTTCAGTATGACAAACGTCTAACTTTTCTTAAATGTTATTTAATCATTGAAATATCACCAAAACTGGTTGGTATATTGAGTATTTATAAATATACAAGCGATCAAACAAATTGAACTTAAAAATGATTTTATCAACCAGTTAAATTACATTTGTATCCTTTGTACTTGTACTGTTATTTTTCTTTGATCTATGTTCTTTATCTTTAGACTTAGATTGTATCAACTTCTTCTTTCTCTATATTTCTCTTTGTTCTTGTTCTTATTTTTATGAATAATTGCTGTATTGCTGTGGCTAATTGGAAAAAAACAATTTCCCGAAGGAGACCTCCTGAGGGATCAATAAAGTTCTACCTAACCTAACCTAACTTACATGAATATGTTCAAGTCAAGAAAGAACTTTTAAAACTTTTTTTATTTTATTTTACGCCTCACCATGCCTGTATAAGTAGTATTTCAACATTTACCAACTCAAGCACTGCTCTTAAGATTTTAAAGAATAATAATGTCACTTTCTCATCATGCTGATGACTTTCCACTACATTTTCAATCCTCATGACTGACAGAATCGCTTCCATTCGCTGAAAAGGCATAATCAAACAAGGCACCAATAAATACAATTAAATATAGTTCATGTTATAATATAATTTCATCACTGCTTGAATAGTTTTTGTAGCCACGAGACATTCAGCTTTCAATTTTCAAACATTTTTTCTTCATCGACGTCTTTAAGTCAACATGTTCTGTATGTCAAGGTCAAATACACGAGCTGCTGTGGTTGCACAGGACTTATAGAGTTTTTGTCTCAGTGGCGCCCAGTCAACTCATGAATTCACTAACATGACAGCAATAACTCCAGTGGACCCAATGTGGACCCAAACCCAGCTGAAAGAAAGTACTCGTGCTGTTGTGGAGACCAAAATCCAATGTTACCAAAAATACAGGTCTTAAATTAAGCAGCTAAAGGAGGTCTTTTGGTAAAGTTAGGACTATCAAATGAACTCTAGTAAATGCTTCTATATTCAAATGAAATACTAACTTGCTAACGTTTCAAAATAATACTGATGTTCACAAGCTCAAAGGAAATTGATCATCTGAAATTGTCGTAAAGCTAACAGTGGATTTATGAATTACATTTTGATCATTAAGAATTCAATTCTTAACATCACTTGGTTCCCTCAATGTTTTTAATCATATAGCCACAGACTGAATTGGAAGCTTCATTTTAAATATGGATGGATGCTAGCTGAAGATAGAAGGGTACTCCGGCTTCTAAAGGTTAAATTGCTCTTGAACACAATGGCTGCTTGCTTGACCAAAAAGACAAAAACAGTATTTAAGGTTCATATGGAATAATCATCAACCATTTTGTTTTTCAGTTACTCACGAAAAATCTGAGGATTCAATATATTTATATTTAGGATACTGCACAACATAATCCAAGTGCTTTACAGTATTTTGGCTGTTTTCTTTCCAGCAGTCGAAAAAAATGTAAAAAAAAAAAAAAATCACATTTAGGAACTAAAAGCAATTTTGTCCAAAGGTTCCAAAGTTGGTGCTGAAATGCGTTTGCTTTCTTAAGGTATAACATAAAAGCAACTCTTTGATTTTCTGTTAATGTCTGGTGCCTATATTCCTATATTTAAGAATGTTAAACACTGTGTGGGCAGCTATTTAACTGAGCCATTTTGGATAATTAAATATTTGTTTCTTTCTTTCCTTCACTGTTACAAATTGACAGAAATTGTTATTTTAGCCATAAAAACCCGAAAGATATTTAACATTTATTTACACAATTTATTCAACAATAAATCAAGTACTAAAAGTTATTTAATGTTAACAGACACACAAGAAGGACAGTGAAATTGGGCAGTGAAAGACAATATGTTTAGTATATTTAATTCAGTAAAGTATTATATTTTTGAGGCTTTATTAGTCTATATTCATCTACATGCCTTCGTTTTAACACCTGAAACATTTGTTCACGGCTTCTATTAAAATTATGGAGCAACAGTTGTACTGATAAGATAGCACACAGTTCAGTAAATGCTTTAGTGTAGACAGTCACAAAACTGTTGCCCAAAAAGTCTGTCTCTTTGACCAGAATATTCTATTGAACCAGAATATTTAATAAATGTACAACACAACATGTTCAACACAAAAAGATTTTGGAGTATTTGAAGTGTATATCAGTATTACTCAATATGACTCGTACTTTGATCCCACATGATTACATGACATAAACCTCAAGTTACACATACAGACTTCTGAACCCTCTGTTTAACATTTAAACCTCATAAAAGATTCAACCCAATGGATCCACAAAAGCTCAAGACATCTTTCCAAACCAACTGACCTCTTCCTCCCTGAAAATCACAGGAGAACTTTCATTTGGACTGGCTTCCAACTGGTCATCGTGGCTGAGCTGGTCATCGTCCCCTTCCACACCTCCATCACAGCGGAAGAGTAGGGGTGCCATGCAGCAACCACTGGGCTGACACAACTTTGGCATTCCGATTCCAAGTATCTCCAGTAAACTGAAGCTAAGTAGCCGCTGTCAGTAGTAGTAGGCTTCCACAGGTATGGATAGGAGAAGTAACTCTCTCTTCTACTTCTCTTTCTTGAATTTACACAAACACCTCAACATTCTTTCCTTAATCACACCAACTCAGCTCTCCTTCCAGGCCGGCAGTTCCTCAAACAATACAATCTCACTTCCTGTCTATCTCACTTCCCCCCACAGGTAGCTCCGCCCACATAGGTGTGTTGAGGATCCACCTCTTCCTTTAGAACATTGCAGCCCACTTTTCATGACATACCAGCATAAGCAGTTGTCAGACGATGTGTGTTCAAGTTAGCACAAGCCCATTTCCTTGAGGCCACAATGCAACCAACAGAACCAGTCTTTCCTGTCCTGAGCACACAAAAGGCACACACTTCTAATCCATCTCTCTCTAGTACACGTGTGTGTTGGTGCAAGCATGCTTTTAAACTGTTTATCATTTGGAGCATCATGTATTTTTTATATTTACCTTAAAACAACAACGATTGTCCACAAAATCAATGATATATCAACAGAATAATATAAAACACAAAATCTTAGCAATGCTTAGAACCCATTTATATTCCTATATTTACCTTCACACTAATGTTCGCTCTAAGCTGTGCGTGTGCAACTGCACACAGCTGATCGGGTCTCCGCACAGAAATGTCTTGGTTGCCAAAAAAAAGAAAGCTACAACGTCAGGTTTGGGTTTGTCTTTATCTTAAGTGGATGTCATTTGTGAGCAGGCAGTGGCAGTGTATTTTATAAACATCTGCTTAGGCAGCTTTGCGGGGTCCTAGTTGATTTGAAGACCAGTGCGGACTTGTCAAGTGTCACGCTTTAAGCCATTCTCACACTTATATTTACCAATTTAATACTCTTGTTTGTTTTTTAATGGCCAATCGCAGAAGGCACCGCGCAGTATAAAACCAATCAGAAGCAACATAAGGCGGGTCTTGGCGTCTCCAATTATTCATAACACAAATAGCTTGATCGGGTCATCGTAACTTAAGTAATTCCTTTTTTTTTTGTAAATCGCATTCCACAGACCGGGGTCACAAAGTGCTTAACAACATTTAAATACAACAGCGCTGACATCGTACTGTGATTAAGCTATACATTGTTCAGGTTTTGCTATTCATGCACTCATGAGACGCACTTTAATCAAGTTATATCACTTAACTTAACAGTAAATTCACCAAGTCATTTAGAAGTGGTAAATAAACTTCCGGCTTTCAAATTAAGGTCAGGCAGGGTCATCTTAAACATCGCTGTTTAAAATGCACAGTTCTTATTCATGAATGTATTCATTATTTCTAATTAATTATTTCATTCATCAAATTATTCTTTCCAATACATTTAAATTGTAAGGTGGGTTTCAGATCATTTTAATGACACATTTTAGACTGTGTTAAATCAATACTTCCCATGGGTAACAATCATGGACTGCCATTGATCTCTTCTTGAAGATGTGGACTATCCCACACAACATGATATCATTTGAATGTAGAAGATAGAGAATTGATAATGAAATCATAATATTGTAGCTAGGACACATAATTAATTGTCAAAGATGACTGGTTTAACATATTACTCAATAATCTTCCCAAGTTAATATTAAATGGATGCGTTACTTGCCTGATGACAGTACGTCTGATGTTGCTCACAACAGTACAAGGGGTCGCTCAGGGAGACGATGCGTTTGTTCAGACGGCGAAAAAATTTGAGGGAACATTTCTTCACACTGCCCAAAAATGAAACTGTGCAAATGCACAATTTCGTCATTACAGCATGACACATCAAAAGGAAGGAGTGATAAGGAGATAATATGCTAATCCAAAATGTCACTACACTACTTCTTCTTTAGTTTTTGCTGAACGTGATTTGACACATTTTATTAACATTATATTTTGATGTGTTTCAATTTTTGGGACTATTTCACTTTACAAATCTGCTCCATTTTAACTTATAAAAAAGCTTTATAAATAATGAAATGTGATATAATGACATTTATTCTTCAACCATCTGACATTGATCAGAAATACAGTCCCTTGCTCTGCTTGCACTCATAAAAACTTAGACTATAAATATAGGACCATAGAATATCCTTAAATGGGCCGCAAGGTTCAGACCATTTTTTTTTTAATGAATAAATAAATAAATGTAATACCCTTAAGTCCAATGACATGGCCCAGTGTCAACCTCCTCAAACATTTTCTTGTTGACACTGGGACCTGTTTGTACAGATCGTTCTGTTTACAATACAGAAAGAATAAAATTGCCTCTTTATTGAGCGCGTTCACAAACATTGCACTTAGTACGACTGGAACAACAAGTATAATGGTCCCAAATGAGACTTGCTTTGACCGTTCTACATTTCTAAACACGGAAAAAATTAATAGAGATAATTGATGTCAATGAGGCAAGTTACATTTGGTACTTTTCAGTCTTCAGTTTAAATTTAAGACCAACTCGACAATCAACCATCATTGAAAACTAAAGCAATGTAACTGCTGGACAGCAAATATCAGTGAAATAACATCTTCACATGTTGTCCAAAGCAAAGGTTTCTTTCCAACATTGCTACATGAACACACACTGAAGTAGAACCTCAACGATCATCTACTGTTTTCAAAGTTCTGCTGTTGTGATCGCGCATAAATCTGAAATCTATCTAAAATACGTAAAGACTTTGGGATTTTGTTTTAAGACATTTCAATGCCAATGAAGGCTTTATTTTAAGATTCATGAATTAAATGCTGTTTAAGATGAATTAAGACTAAGCTTGGGTCCTTTTATGTGACAAAGCAGACCATTATATTTCTATAAAATAAGTAGAAAATAAAGGGCTTAATAACCTCAATAATGGTGATAGAAGAAAGTAATTTAAAAATAATTTTGGGCTTTTATAAGACATCACTCAGAGGCTGGTTAACTGTAGTAGAAACATAATTGGTCATGTTGACAATAGATTAGTGATCGCAGGTGTGTTTTGTCTGGAATTTAAATCCAGTCAAGGACAAGCAAATGTCCTCAAAAGTGTTCTCAAAGAACACAGCTGTGTGTGTGTGTGGGGGTGTGTGTGTGTGTGTGTGTGTCCATGTGAGTCTGCAGTCCTACACACCATCATCAGACTGCTTGCAGAGTCAGATCAGTGTCTCACCCGCCAAAGTGAATTAAAGCCTGAGGGAGTTGTCTAAATGTGCACAGTGTGTTTGTGTGTGTAGGTGTGTGTGATCCCTGCCAGTCTGCGTATCACTCCGTCTTTAATGAGCAGAAACATGCTGTTCCCTACAGACTCACTTGCTGACACCAACCAACTCACCCCATCTGTTTCCGTGTCTCTCCCAAAAATCGTCAGCTATGATAAAGTCGTACCAAACATATTCTCTAAGATGTGTCAACATATTCCATACACACTTAAAATATATTACACAAATATTTTTCTGCTCTCTCACCTGCTACATGATCTTTTTCTAAACTTTTTCGTGACAGGATATAAAGGACATCTGGACAACCTAAACATGTCTTCATAACTAAAAGCTCTGCAGTCATACGCCTGAAAGAAGTTTCTGAATGCAGTTCTTGGATGCATTTGAAGCTCAGAAGGTGGCACTCATGGTTTAAAAATGATGCAAAGTTTCATTGAGTTAGTGATTTAGAGCCACAGATTATAGAGCAGAGGGTGCCAACTGTATCACTGGCTGCAACTAACCGTTTTATGGCAGAGGAAGTGTCACCTATTTTACCATTGATGTGAACAAAAATACAGAAGAGAAGGATATTTACAATTAAAAAAAAGTCATACTAAGGTTGATTTAGAAAAAGGTTTTGAAATAGGGTACTGTGTTTTACATTAAAAACAATGTATTCAATTCTTAAAATCTTACATTGATTAAAAGAGGGTTTTTACAAGCTTTTACACGGATAACAAATTATAAACATAAAAAAAACAACCTGTAAAAAGGTTATTAATTGTAAAGTGACTGCAAGGGACGCGGAGCTCTACAATAAGATGTGTTTGTTTTGTTCATGTGACGACTAAGATGGGAGAAGTAAATATAGCCTGAAAAAATGTAAATTATGAAATGTGATTTATACGTTTTGTTTCCTATAATTTAATGACTTTTTAAAAGGGGCTCTACGAGAATAAAGAAGTGTAATCTGAAAACTACTGGAAGGCTTTGCTGTAATGGCATATGGAGGCTTTTGGATGAAAACAGAACTTATATAGCCAGTTATATAACCAGTTACACAAAGGTTAAAACTCTCAACTACACATTTCTACACTGATTATTACTAGAGGACCCCCAAACATACTTTATTTACCTGTTGCTTTAGATGAAAACTTTTTTTGGTTACTATTAAATATTTCATGTCCTTTCTTTCCAGAGGGTGACTATGGCCAAATATCAAAGGAACAATTCCTGTGGAAAGGTTTGGAGACCAAGTTAGGGAGACAAGACACCTGCAGAGAAGAGACAGTAGACATGCTGGACCAATAATGTTGAGGTGAAAGGAAGAGAAACTAGTACTTTGCTTAGACTGCTCTCTCATAGCATTAAGAATAGGTGAATGGATAGATGTCGTGTGGCAATGTTACAGGGACAAAAATATCTATGAATTAAGATTCTTCTTTCAAAGTGTTAAATGACTTCACATCACATAAAAAGCTAAATCGAAACCAGACAACATTAGCCCTCAGTAGACTTGTTAAACAATAGACAGTACTTTTTGCATCAGGAAATTATAGATGATAAGTCCTCTTTTTTAACCGCAGGTGCTTGAAATTACACACAATCTTGGAAATACACACCTTAAAATGGTTCCAATAAAGCGGATGTGCAATGCTATCGCTTTCCCTAAACAATTGGCAACAGCTGTTTATTCATGAGTAACTGGGAGTAACACAGGCGCTGACATTTTCATGTGTTTCTCTGCCAGCACAAATTAAAAACGACACACGCAGACTGTGGCGTCATTAGACCCTGTGTCTCTTCAGGCGCAGTTATGTTTTTCTAATCACAAGGCCACACTGTCCCTGAACGAACACCTGCAGAATCTTAAACTCGTCTTTCCCTGAGAGCCGTGATCTCACACTGGCAGTTCTCCTCTTTCTCCACTGGATGGCAGACCAAGAGAGTGGGCTGGGGAGTGGAAAAACAAGGTCAAGGTGAGCAGAGAGGCAGGTTGGAAAAAAAGAGAGAAAAGAAGCGTGACAGAAAGATGGCACGAGAGAGGATCACAGAGATATATATAGATGAGAAGGATGGGAAATAGCGCTGCTGTTTATCATGTTCAAAATGCTGCCTCCAAGCTGTGTTTGTGGGTGTGAATAGAACTGCAGGGAACCTCTTCTGTTTAACTCTCTTTGTATATGCAGAGCTCAAGTTTATCGTCATGTAAACCAGCCGTGTGTTGACTTGTGTCGTTAGATATAACTAGATAAATAATGAAAACCGTCTTGTCTCAACATTTGTGATCAGAAACCTTCAACCTGTGTCACTGCACATAAATGATCTTTTTCAAGTCTGAAGTTTAAAATATTGCAGACATGGTGACAATTTATTGGGAAAGTTCACTCTTCAATAAGAATCCTAACATGCCATGGATAAGACATAATAATAATCAAATACTATTAGTTTTATTTAAATGATATTTCAGATGAATAGCATTAAAATGGGGCTTAAATAATAACTTTTTTTCTCCACAAACCTTTTTTATCTCAATTAATTTTGTCGGAAAAGCTGAAAATAGTTTAGAACAGTGACAATAGATGTTTGACTGTAGCAGAGTATACAGAAAGTATATGTTTGTAAATGTATGATGTATACATCATGTATGTTCATCATTCAATCAAGAAGTGGTTTTAAGACTTTATAATAAAACCCACTCATTGAATGAATGAAACCACCAGGCTTGTTGCCATTAATCCAAACCTCATCTAACATCATCCTGCCGATTTGAATTTAGTTCTGCTTTTGGTTCTCTCGTAAGACCGTATCACACAGTTACAATCACGCAGAAACATTTTGAATCAACTTTCAAGAAAGATGTTTTTTCCACTCCCATATCTCATTTTATTAATTAAGCATAGCCCTTCTGTCCTTCAGTGCGGTCATCGTGCCAGGAGGTCAAATAAGCCGGTCGGCTCAGAGTGAGAAACACAGCCACAGTGATTGTTTGAAATTGCTTGCATCATCCGTCAAGCATAAGCAAGCTGTCCGGCCACACACACATGCACACACACACACACACACACACACACACACACACACACACACACACACACACACACACACACACACACACACACACACACACACACACACACACACACACACACACACACACACACACACACACACACACACACACACACACACGCTTAAAGAAGCGCACATACACAGAGTCGAAACAAGGCGTGGGAGGACTTTGCACCATGGCGACCACATCCTGTCTCATGTACTCTTCTGCGTTTATTAATAGAGACTACTAACAACTGATATGTGCAGAAAACAACCTGAAAGAAACCGTCAGTGTATCAGTTTCAGAGAGACAATGATGACATCCAAACACATTCCTTATTACTTAATTTTTGTGTGTTTTCAAAACACAACCCTTTGTATCTCATCGGCTGGTGTGGTTTGTGCACTGAAGGACACAAAAATTGTCGGTGCTGGTGGGAGGGAGGATTGCCTCCGAGCATACGGACATACACAGTCTAGCTCCGAGGCTGTATAATCCTCAATATGCACACTGAAGAAACTCTGCTATAAGAAGTAATACAATGATGTGGCACAAACAAACACGTGTAATCAGCTGGTGTTTTTATCTGGCGTACTACTCGCACTGGAACTCACGAGAGAGGAAAGATGTGTAGTAAGAAGTGTGTTTTTCATCTGGTTTGGTGATGGGCTGTCAAGCTTTAGTGTTTCTCATCTCTGGAGGATTTTGCCACACAGCTTATGGGACACATGGTGCTCATGCGGAGAGAGCTGACAAAACACACAAAATAACCTCTCTCCTCTGTCATCCTCAAGAGGTGAGGGATTTCCATGGCAACTTCAGGGGTTTTTCTCTCACCTCACTGCAATCTGATATATTTAGCTCACAATACATTTTGATATGATATATTTAGCTCACGATACAATTTGATAAGATATATTTAGCTCACGATACAATTTGATATGATATATTTAGCTCACGATACAATTGGATAAGATATATTTAGCTCACGATACAATTTGATAAGATATATTTAGCTCACGATACAAAATGATATGATATAATTTGCTCACGACACAATTTGATATGATATAATAGCTCACAATACAATTTGATAAGATATATTTAGCTAAAGATACGATTTGATATGATATATTTAGCTCAAAATACAATTTGATAAGATATATTTAGCTCATGATACAATTTGATAAGATATATTTAGCTCATGATACAATTTGATAAGATATATTTAGCTCATGATACAATTTGATATGATATATTTAGCTCACGATACAATTTGATATGATATATTTAGCTCACGATACAAAATGATATGATATAATTTGCTCACGACACAATTTGATATGATATATTTAGCTCACGATACAAAATGATATGATATAATTTGCTCACGACACAATTTGATATGATATATTTAGCTCATGATACAATTTGATATGATATATTTAGCTCACGATACAATTTGATAAGATATATTTAGCTCACGATACAATTTGATATGATATATTCAGCTCCGGATATAATTTGATATGATATATTTAGCTCACGATACAATTTAATAAGATATATTTAGCTCACGATACAATTTGATATGATATATTTAGCTCACGATACAATTTGATATGATATATTTAGCTAAAGATACAATTTGATATGATATATTTAGCTCACGATACAATTTGATAAGATATATTTAGCTCACGATACAATTTGATATGATATATTTAGCTCACGATACAATTTGATATGATATATTTAGCTAAAGATACAATTTGATATGATATATTTAGCTCACGATACAATTTGATAAGATATATTTAGCTCATGATACAATTTGATATGATATATTTAGCTCACGATACAATTTGATATGATATATTTAGCTCACGATACAATTTGATATGATATATTTAGCTAAAGATACAATTTGATATGATATATTTAGCTCACGATACAATTTGATAAGATATATTTAGCTTACGTAACAATTTGATAAGATATATTTAGCTTACGATACAATTTGATATGATATATTTAGCTCACGATACAATTTGATAAGATATATTTAGCTCACGATACAATTTGATATGATATATTTAGCTTACGATACAATTTGATAAGATATATTTAGCTCACGATACAAAATGATATGATATAATTTGCTCACGTCACAATTTGATATGATATATTTATCTCATGATACAATTTGATAAGATATATTTAGCTCACGATACAATTTGATATGATATATTTAGCTCACGATACAATTTGATATGATATATTTAGCTCATGATACAATTTGTTAAGATATATTTAGCTCATGATACAATTTGATATGATATATTTAGCTCACGATACAATTTGATATGATATATTTAGCTCACGATACAATTTGATATGATATATTTAGCTAAAGATACAATTTGATAAGATATATTTAGCTCACGATACAATTTGATATGATATATTTAGCTCATGATTCAATTTGATATGATATATTTAGCTCACGATACAATTTGATAAGATATATTTAGCTCACGATACAATTTGATATGATATATTTAGCTCACGATTCAATTTGATATGATATATTTAGCTCACGATACAAAATGATATGATATAATTTGCTCACGACACAATTTGATATGATATATTCAGCTCCGGATATAATTTGATATGATATATTTAGCTCACGATACAATTTAATAAGATATATTTAGCTCACGATACAATTTGATATGATATATTTAGCTCACGATACAATTTGATATGATATATTTAGCTCACGATACAATTTGATATGATATATTTAGCTAAAGATACAATTTGATATGATATATTTAGCTCACGATACAATTTGATAAGATATATTTAGCTTACGATACAATTTGATATGATATATTTAGCTCACGATACAATTTGATATGATATATTTAGCTCACGATACAATTTGATATGATATATTTAGCTTACGATACAATTTGATAAGATATATTTAGCTCACGATACAAAATGATATGATATAATTTGCTCACGACACAATTTGATATGATATATTTAGCTCATGATACAATTTGATAAGATATATTTAGCTCACGATACAATTTGATATGATATATTTAGCTCACGATACAATTTGATATGATATATTTAGCTCATGATACAATTTGATAAGATATATTTAGCTCATGATACAATTTGATATGATATATTTAGCTCACGATACAATTTGATATGATATATTCAGCTCCGGATATAATTTGATATGATATATTTAGCTCACGATACAATTTGATAAGATATATTTAGCTCACGATACAATTTGATATGATATATTTAGCTCACGATACAATTTGATATGATATATTTAGCTCACGATACAATTTGATATGATATATTCAGCTCCGGATATAATTTGATATGATATATTTAGCTCACGATACAATTTAATAAGATATATTTAGCTCACGATACAATTTGATATGATATATTTAGCTCACGATACAATTTGATATGATATATTTAGCTCACGATACAATTTGATATGATATATTTAGCTAAAGATACAATTTGATATGATATATTTAGCTCACGATACAATTTGATAAGATATATTTAGCTTACGATACAATTTGATATGATATATTTAGCTCACGATACAATTTGATATGATATATTTAGCTCACGATACAATTTGATATGATATATTTAGCTTACGATACAATTTGATAAGATATATTTAGCTCACGATACAAAATGATATGATATAATTTGCTCACGACACAATTTGATATGATATATTTAGCTCATGATACAATTTGATAAGATATATTTAGCTCACGATACAATTTGATATGATATATTTAGCTCACGATACAATTTGATATGATATATTTAGCTCATGATACAATTTGATAAGATATATTTAGCTCATGATACAATTTGATATGATATATTTAGCTCACGATACAATTTGATATGATATATTCAGCTCCGGATATAATTTGATATGATATATTTAGCTCACGATACAATTTGATAAGATATATTTAGCTCACGATACAATTTGATATGATATATTTAGCTCACGATACAATTTTATATGATATATTTAGCTCACGATACAATTTGATATGATATATTTAGCTAAAGATACAATTTGATATGATATATTTAGCTCATGATACAATTTGATAAGATATATTTAGCTCACGATACAATTTGATATGATATATTTAGCTCACGATACAATTTGATATGATATATTTAGCTCATGATACAATTTGATATGATATATTTAGCTCACGATACAATTTGATATGATATATTTAGCTCATGATACAATTTGATAAGATATATTTAGCTCATGATACAATTTGATATGATATATTTAGCTCACGATACAATTTGATAAGATATATTTAGCTCACGATACAAAATGATGATATAATTTGCTCACGACACAATTTGATATGATATATTTAGCTCAATATACAAAATGATATGATATAATTTGCTCACGATATAATTTGATATGATATATTTAGCTCACGATACAAAATGATATGATATATTTATCTCATGATACAATTTGATATGATATATTTAGCTCATGATACAATTTGATAAGATATATTTAGCTTACGATACAATTTGATATGATATATTTAGCTCACGATACAATTTGATATGATATATTTAGCTCACGATACAATTTGATATGATATATTTAGCTTACGATACAATTTGATAAGATATATTTAGCTTACGATACGATTTGATAAGATATATTTAGCTTACGATACAATTTGATATGATATATTTAGCTCACGATACAATTTGATATGATATATTTAGCTCACGATACAATTTGATATGATATATTTAGCTCACGATACAATTTGATATGATATATTCAGCTTACGATACAATTTGTTAAGATATATTTAGCTTACGATACAATTTGATAAGATATATTTAGCTTACGATACAATTTGATATGATAAATTTAGCTCACGATAAAATTTGATATGATATATTTAGCTCATGATACAATTTGATATGATATATTTAGCTCACGATACAATTTGATAAGATATATTTAGCTCACGATACAATTTGATAAGATATATTTAGCTCACGATACAAAATGATATGATATAATTTGCTCACGACACAATTTGATATGATATATTTAGCTCACGATACAATTTGATATGATATATTTAGCTCACGATACAATTTGATATGATATATTTAGCTCACGATACAATTTGATATGATATATTTAGCTCACGATACAATTTGATAAGATATATTTAGCTCACGATACAATTTGATATGATATATTTAGCTCACGATACAATTTGATATGATATATTTAGCTCACGATACAATTTGATATGATATATTTAGCTCACGATACAATTTGATATGATATATTTAGCTCACGATACAATTTGATAAGATATATTTAGCTCAGGATACAATTTGATAAGATATATTTAGCTCACGATACAATTTGATAAGATATATTTAGCTCACGATACAATTTGATAAGATATATTTAGCTCACGATACAATTTGATAAGATATATTTAGCTCACGATACAATTTGATAAGATATATTTAGCTCACGATACAATTTGATATGATATATTTAGCTCACGATACAATTTGATATGATATATTCAGCTCCGGATATAATTTGATATGATATATTTAGCTCACGATACAATTTGATATGATATATTCAGCTCCGGATATAATTTGATATGATATATTTAGCTCACGATACAATTTGATATGATATATTTAGCTCACGATACAATTTGATATGATATATTTAGCTCACGATACAATTTGATAAGATATATTTAGCTCACGATACAATTTGATAAGATATATTTAGCTCCCGATATAATTTGATATGATATATTTAGCTCACGATACAATTTGATATGATATATTTAGCTCACGATACAATTTGATAAGATATATTTAGCTCCAGATATAATTTGATATGATATATTTAGCTCACAATACAATTTGATAAGATATATTTAGCTCACGATACAATTTGATAAGATATATTTAGCTCCCGATATAATTTGATATGATATATTTAGCTCACGATACAATTTGATATGATATATTTAGCTCACGATACAATTTGATAAGATATATTTAGCTCCAGATATAATTTGATATGATATATTTAGCTCACGATACAATTTGATATGATATATTTAGCTCACGATACAATTTGATAAGATATATTTAGCTCACGATACAATTTGATATGATATATTTAGCTCACGATACAATTTGATAAGATATATTTAGCTCCCGATATAATTTGTTATGATATATTTAGCTCACAATACAATTTGATAAGATATATTTAGCTCACGATACAATTTGATAAGATATATTTATCTCCCGATATAATTTGATATGATATATTTAGCTCACGATACAATTTGATATGATATATTTAGCTCACGATACAATTTGATAAGATATATTTAGCTCACGATACAATTTGATATGATATATTTAGCTCACGATACAATTTGATAAGATATATTTAGCTCCCGATATAATTTGATATGATATATTTAGCTCACGATACAATTTGATATGATAAATTTAGCTCACGATATAATTTGATATGATATATTTAGCTCACGATACAATTTGATAAGATATATTTAGCTCACGATACAAAATGATATGATATAATTTGCTCACGACACAATTTGATATGATATATTTATCTCATGATACAATTTGATAAGATATATTTAGCTCACGATACAATTTGATATGATATATTTAGCTAAAGATACGATTTGATATGATATATTTAGCTCACGATACAATTTGATATGATATATTTAGCTAAAGATACGATTTGATATGATATATCTAGCTCACAATACAATTTGATAAGATATATTTAGCTTACGATACAATTTGATAAGATATATTTAGCTCACGATACAATTTGATATGATATATTTAGCTCACGATACAATTTGATATGATAAATTTAGCTCACGATAAAATTTGATATGATATATTTAGCTCACGATACAATTTGATATGATATATTTAGCTCACGATACAATTTGATAAGATATATTTAGCTCACGATACAATTTGATAAGATATATTTAGCTCACGATACAATTTGATATGATATATTTAGCTCAAGATACAATTTGATAAGATATATTTAGCTCAAGATACAATTTGATAAGATATATTTAGCTCACGATACAATTTGATATGATATATTTAGCTCAAGATACAATTTGATATGATATATTTAGCTCACGATAAAATTTATTATGATATATTTAGCTTACGATACAATTTGATATGATATATTTAGCTCACGATACAATTTGATATGATATATTTAGCTCAAGATACAATTTGACAAGATATATTTAGCTCACGATACAAAATGATATGATATAATTTGCTCACGACACAATTTGATATGATACATTTATCTCATGATACAATTTGATATGATATATTTAGCTCACGATAAAATTTGATATGATATATTTAGCTAAAGATACGATTTGATATGATATATTTAGCTCACGATACAATTTGACATGATATATTTAGCTAAAGATACGATTTGATATGATATATTTAGCTCACGATACAATTTGATATGATATATTTAGCTAAAGATACGATTTGATATGATATATTTAGCTCACGATACAATTTGATATGATATATTTAGCTAAAGATACGATTTGATATGATATATCTAGCTCACAATACAATTTGATAAGATATATTTAGCTTACGATACAATTTGATAAGATATATTTAGCTCACGATACAATTTGATATGATATATTTAGCTCACGATACAATTTGATATGATAAATTTAGCTCACGATAAAATTTGATATGATATATTTAGCTCACGATACAATTTGATATGATATATTTAGCTCACGATACAATTTGATAAGATATATTTAGCTCACGATACAATTTGATAAGATATATTTAGCTCACGATACAATTTGATATGATATATTTAGCTCAAGATACAATTTGATATGATATATTTAGCTCACGATACAATTTGATATGATATATTTAGCTCAAGATACAATTTGATATGATATATTTAGCTCACGATAAAATTTATTATGATATATTTTGCTCACGATACAATTTGATAAGAAATAGTTCGCTCACGATTTGGTTTGACCTGACTGGTTCAAATGTCAATTAATTTCAAATAACAAACTTCTTCACAAAATGCTTTGAGAAACATTATTTTTTCTCTTGACATGGTTTCAAGAGGGATATTTTTTGCAGCTTATCATAAGACAGAAAACTGTTTTCATTTGATTTGTTACTCGTGATGCACTGAATGGAACTTGTTTAATATGAAGTTATCACATTTCAAGCTACACAAATTAAGCCTGCAGCAAAGGGCATCAATGTGGGTCGTGTTCATAAATACTGACTGTAAAAAGTGTCACATTAGAGCACAGTGAGAAAAAAATGGCCCCGGGCTCATGTCACTGCAGCTCCTGTTCCTCTAAACTGTTTAATGTGATGAAGTAGCAAAGACTCCCACTGTTGGTTCTGTCATAGCAGAACATAGTCGGGTCAAACATGATCAAGCAAGTCAGGAGACACTAAAATAGTTTTTGTTTTTTCATATCTCCTGCTCTCTTTGTATCAGTGGGTATAGATATTAGGGTTGCTACATTTAGTAGTTACATTAAACATCATGAAGTAAAATTGTGAAAATATGTACATTTAATTTATTCCAGTGTAGTTGCTAAAAAGTTGGATACTTTTGCAACAATGTCATGCATCACCACCAGAGGTGAACCTCCTCTTTCTAGGCTTTGGTTCTTTTGTAGCAGAATGCAATACTTCGGAAGTAGCAAACATGCTTTGTCTTTTGGTGCCAAGTTTCCACACTTAACCAAAACATGATAATCTATGGATTTTTCTAAAGACAATTTAACAAGTGACAAAGGGAGCAAACCTCAGACTAAATTGTCAATCGTTAGCAAGTTTTATTTTCCACCTAAAATTATTTTTTGTTTTTCTTCTGCAAGAAAATAGCTTGGCGTTGAAATTTACCAAGAGTTAGAAAATAAATAAAATTTTCAATTGATACCCAGCCCTAGTTAAACCGAGATGACGAAAGAAGAAATAGCTGTTCTTGCTTTTTATGAAAGAAGTCTGAAAAACAGTCACCAGCAGTTATGGGTTGATGAGGCCTCCTAAAAAGTGTGTCACGACACAGTGTCTTCATTTTAAAACACCACTAGATGACGCTCTTAGTTTATAAATGAAGCCTAGTGGCCTTTCAAAAAGACACCGTATCATGATACCACATTAGTTGTATCATAAGAGCTCACGATATAATATATTTAGCTCAAGATATGGTTTGATAAGATATATTTAGCTCACGATACCATTTGATAAGATATATTTAGCTCACGATACGATTTGATATGATATATTTAGCTCACGATATAATTTGATATGATATATTTAGCTCACGATATAATTTGATATGATATATTTAGCTCACGATACAATTTGATATGATATATTTAGCTCACGATACAATTTGATATGATATATTTAGCTCATGATACAATTTGATATGATATATTTAGCTCACGATACAATTTGATATGATATATTTAGCTTATGATACAATTTGATATGATATATTTAGCTCACGATACATTTTGATATGATATATTTAGCTCACGATACAATTTGATATGATATATTTAGCTCACGATAAATTTGATAAGATATATTTAGCTCACGATACAATTTGATATGATATATTTAGCTCACGATATAATTTGATTTGATATATTCAGCTCATGATACAATTTATTATGATATATTAAGCTCATAACATCATTTGATATGATATATTTAGAGGTAAAGGTATATCATAGATAAGCCTGCATGTGTTCTGATATGGAGTAGATATTTCATTATCATTTTGAGGAGTTGAAGAGGGATCAGGAAACAGCAGGTTTTATAATACACAATAAGGATAACACAATGTGGATAACAATATAGGTATACGGAATCTACTCTAAATGTCAAAAATAGGCATTTTACAAATTCATATCAAACTGTCCATTCCACAGTGAATGATTCCATAGAATTTAAAGGGTGGGGAAGATACCTTTGATAGACAAGAATATCGTCAGAGTAATCTGATATAATATATGGCACTTCGATTTCAGGGCCAGACACTTGGACTCAAGTTGCTACATGATACAATTGTAGGGCCAATATACCTCCCAAATGAATAGATTTCAAGTTCTACAAGAGCAGGACATGTTAATAGCTTGGAAGACAAGAGGATTGAAGTTATGTTTGCTTTTACACAGTTATAACATATAGATCATTTTTATCTGAGAGATCCACTGAGGAATGTAAACTCACTTACAATCTTGTCTTTTTCTACAGGGCCTTCCTATACCTTATTTTTTGTTCATCCATCTCACCCAACTTCTCTCTCTCATTAACTTTCATTCTCTCCTCTGATCAATATCACTCCGCCATCTCATCCCTCGGCCCCTTTCCACATCTACTCAAGCCGTCTGCCTTCTCTGATCGATACCAATTCCTCTCCTCCCTTTTTTCTTTTCTTCCCAACCTTTAAAGGCCTAAGACCATCCTTCTATTCCTGTTCTTCATTTATGTGTTATAAATATTTAATTCACTGGCAATTCATTTTATTTTTTTCCTCTTTTCACATCTAGATACCAACATCTTCAATTAAAGTGCAACATAGACATTGAACTGTTCACTGTGGCATCATTAACGAGATAGTAATGGTATCTTAGTATTCACTACCTAACTACCTGTGTTTGTTCTGTGTCTTGAGCCCGCTGCTGCTCACCCGGATGACCCACGACTGACGTCCCAGGTACAATAACAACCAAATCCTGAAATATGACACAACAGTTGTGGGCCTCATTCAGGACGACAACAAACTGGCCTACAGAGAGGAGGTGTAACACCTGGTGGACTGGTGTGAGGTGAACAACCTGCTTCTGAACGTCGACAAGACCAAAGAAATCATCATCGATGCACTATTTTTATTTTTAACTTATTCTTATTTATATTTATACTTTTTATATATACTCTGCTGTGTTTTTTAACGGTTGCCAAGCAACAAAATTTCGTTGCCATTTTCACTGCTGTGTTTTCTGTGCAATGACAATAAAAGAAAGTCTAAAGTCTAAAGTCTAAAGACTAACCAGAATACACTGATGAGCAGATATGGATAGTAAAAGAGTACAAATACTTTTGTACTGAACTTAAGTGCAGAACCCAGTGAGAGATGTAGACGGAACTGTGAAGTTAATTTTAGTTTCCTTTTTTTTAAATGTATTTTTCTTTTAACTCAAGTAAAAATGTTTGTTCTCCATCTTTCTTAACATATCGGCATTGTACACCATTAAGAGTGCTTTCTTAGTGTGACCTAAACCAAAATGTAGAATCAATGACACACTTTATTACTTACTGCACATGTCCAAATGATTTACTAGAGGCGCAACTACTGTAAATCCAGCAGTTATCCCTGGCTAATATCCAGGTGTCTGACTATATAAGCATTTGAGATGATGAGGAATTCCAGATTTTATCCTAAATTATATCAACAATGTAATGAACTTTTGAAAAGAACAACATTTTCCAAAATCAAAATGCCTACTTCAGTTTGCAAAAAGTCTCAGCTCCTATGAAGAATGCAGTTAGAGCTAAAAGCCTTTCCTGAACGTGTCGCTGATCATTGACCTTGTCTCAGTTTTGGCCAGGTTTCATCATGCAACCAGACCATAATAATCTGCTTTCTCACTTTTCCCAATATAACTCATCTTTGCACAGTCTGCTGGTCTAAACGGCTTGACCCGGAGGATTAAAAGCACCATTCAAAGTTTGGATTATTTATCTTGTTTATCGCATCCCTTGGTATTTCGATGTACACATGACGCCAATCCTCTTTTTTTTTTAACTCCTAATACACAACACATGCAGGAACTAATACAAGATAATTATGTTTTTACAAGCTGTGTTTAATGTGAATACTCACTTCTATGGTTTTACATATTTTACCCGTCTGCAGTCTGGATCTTGAATATTGTTTATTTGATGCATTATATTTTATTCTTTATTATTTCATTATTTTCTTTATATGCTTATTTATTTAAATGTCTGTTCTTTCATTTTAATTTTTTGTATTTTATAAAATGTCATTTATATTTTTGCATTCTATTTTGTGATGTCGCCAAAAAAAACCTATAATGTTGTTTAAAACACTGGAAATAAACGATGTCTGATATACTTCTTCTCTTGTTTGGTGTTTTAACACAAATGGAAAATGGCAAGTTAAGAATGTAAATGAATACTTGCCAGATATATTTGATTAAAACAACAATACTTTTAGTTTCTATTTTTAGTTACCATCCGTTTGTCTTTCAAAGCTATTAAAGTAACTGAAATGAGTTCAAGACAAAACAAATGTCCTCAAGGCAGATTTATTTATTTTTCCTTTGAAGAGAATATTGCTGAGGTGATTGAGATGTGGTAAAAAAGAGTGTAAAAAGAGGTGAGCGCTGACACTGAAACAACCAGGATGTTTTATGAAACATATCACACACCCTAGCATGAAAGGGAATGTTAGGAAACCAAATCCGGTCTAAACTGTTGTGTAAAGTGTTGCAATCTAAAAGACACCAATTTCTTAGTACTTCTGGACAGTAACACAAACAAGATACCCTCAAGATCTTATCGAAAACAGGAACCTTTTTAGTGAGTACCTACATGCACATTTTATGACAAATAAAAGGTGGAGACACACTTAACTGTTTGTCACGACGCCTCTGTAAATGTGTACTAACTTCCTCACTTCTTCTTTCCCTTCCTGATCAGTTCAAACAGAATATAACCTCAGAGTGTAATGTGCAGCAGAGGATACATCTACATACATAAACACGCCCAGTTGCGGAAACACATGTCCAGTGTTTGACAAGCGTCCAACTCACTGATGCTGTATTTGTTTAAGAAAATTACGTCTATATTTAGACTCGGTGACCCAGAGGAGGAACTAAAAATGGAGACAGTGTTTGCGCTGGTTTTTTATTAGATCTGGATGTGAGTGTGACGTGTTTGAATTCTTCTGAATGGAGTCTTTGTGTTTGTTTTGAGCAAACACACCATGTAGTCATTTTGAACACTCTAAAACAACTTGGATTATCTACACTACTACACCAAATTTTTTATTAATTCCAACTTTTTAAACAAAATGCATTTTTTTAACATTCAGTAAGTGAAATTAAGTACAGTATTCTGTTTAAAATGAACATGTAGTTTACATTCTACTTAAAAACTTAAAATGGCAATTGTTCCTCTAATTATTGACACAAGTTCTAGTTTATTTTAGAATAAATCAAATAACGTTCCTCATATATTCAACATGCTTTGAATAAATATAGCTTCTTTGGCTAAAGCTGACATTGATCAATTAATGTTATGTAGCCATTACTTGAAGGAGGGAAAACAAATGAAAGGACAAAAAAACAGACTTAAAAAAGGAAAGAGATTTAGCTGGAATTGAGAAAATGAGGAAGGGGTTTACCAGAAGCGAGAACAGAAGTTGACTTTCCTCAAACATACAAATGTTGGGACAAAAATAGACTCTGTACAAAAGAAGAGAGTGGTTTGCAGAGATGCAGAGAGGCTGACAGAATTTGGCATGGATGTGTAGTAGAACCTTTCATCTGTGCGTCTCAGACTGAAGGTAAGTAAGTAAGTAAGCAATGGTTATTTGTAAAGCACCTTTCTAGACCAGGGTCACAAACTGCTTTAACAATCAAAAACAATTCACAGCTAAAATATATACTTTAAAAGATCAAGACACATAAGCGTCCCAGAAAGTCAGAGAAAAGCCTGCACAAATTAAAATGTCTTAAGAAGTTTCTTGAAGGAGTCAGTAGATCCATCAAACACAGAGGGAGAGGAAGATCGTTCCAAAGCTTAGGAGCAACAACCTGGAAAGATTTCACTCCTCTGGTCCTGAACCGTGTTCAGGAACCATCAGTAGATTCTGATCCACAGACCTCAGAGCCCGAGCTGGGGTGTAAGGCTGGATCAGATCAGTGATGTTAGGAGGAGCCTGACCATGAATAGCTCTGAAAGTAAGAACCAGAATTTTAAAATTGATCCTGAAAGAAACTGGCAGCCAGTGAAGAGTTTTAAGAATCAGAGACATGTGAGTTCTATAGTCATATAGTGGGTTCCAATGTAGAGGGTGTATGTGAGTTCCAGTACTGTTCATGACTCTGAAGGGAATACTGCACTGAAGCGGCTCATTGAGAGATTAAATAAATAAAACATGTAAGATTTGCAATATAGATTGCCATTAACAATTCTTAAGATCCATATCAATTAAATTAGATGTCGATAACAGCTGGTTTTAAATGTACTTAAATGTACCATTTACATGACTAAATGAGTACACCATTTCTTATTTTAAAAAAATTGTATTCTTTATAAAGTATATTTGGCAATATATGTATATTAGGATATATATATATATATATATATATATATATATATAAATAAATATATATACACATATTCCTACATAGATCGGATTTGCAGTGTTCTACACATCATACACCTGTAAATTTCCACAATTTGCAGGTGCACACAGGTTGACAGAAGATTGCCCAGCAATCCACGCAAAGCGATTTAACAAAGTAGTTTTGGTGTATGGTGGGTGGGTCTCTGTGATTGTGTTACCCATCCATTCATATTTGCTGTATGTAGGACACGTCTTTCTTTCGTGGTTGTAAATGGAGGACAATCATTCTTTTCTGAGAAATGTTCTGCAGACACACACTGTTAAACACAATGAAGCCTCCCTACGTGACAAAATTCTATGTCCCACCCCCCTTGTTTGGCTTTTTTTTTTGTTAAAACTAAAATCTGAGCTGCTTCTTGTTGCCTCTTTGCGTTCAGCGTTGAGAATAAAAGGATGTGGTTTTTCAGCGTGCAAAAGTTTGCCTCCTTGCAGGAACAGGGTCAAACCAATTCTATGTGTTCTTGTTATCAATGTAAAGTTTGACAAATGGACTCCAGCATATCTATACTGTATATTTCAAACTGTATCATATATTATAGGACTCAAAATATTCTGTGTAAGTGTAATAAAATAACATCAACATACGCAGTCCAAGACTAGTTTTTATCAGCAGTGCAGTTGGAACTATTTCTCACAACCTGCCAATGACAATCCAACTCTTCTTACTTTATGCCCTTAGCCACTCTTCCACACTGACTGTCACTTTATTAGCAATTACACTTGACACTCTTTGCTCTGTGTTTTTGTGTGTTCAGATGCCAGAGGATTAAAGTGATAGTTCACCTTTTGGAGGAGGACGAAGAAAAGTAAACGACGGTTGCAATTGCCATATGCAGATACATTTCCGTATGTGACTCAAAGAAAGACACAGATTACTCTGAAAATAATCCTAACCCCTTAGTCGACATACGGGAGAGTAGAAAATGGGAACAATCCTTTTAACAAAATGTCGTTATTGGGCCTTTTACGCACTGTATAATAATTTAAAAGACTATTAAATATTGATTCTAGTTTATGTTATATATTATTTATTTACCTATTGGATATCTTGATTGTTGCTATAGATTAGACAATTTTCATCATGATGAATTTAAGCCACTAATAATAAGGCGAGCTGGAACTGCTGTCAGCAAATACGCAGTTTCTCATTGGTTTTGCACCAGTCATGGGGTCACATGAAAACCATGACATTGATAATCAATTAAACACAAAACTTAGCCTGTCTACTTGTATATGCACTAACCACACTTTTCATAAACAATGTCATTTCACTAAGAACCCTGTTCACATCTAATAGTTGCATTGGTGTTTATGTTTTGGACGTTTGCATGGGCAGCTTTGACTCAACTTCATTACTGGGATTGAACAGCTGGAAATATTGAGGTAACTTGATGTCTTTCTGAGAATTTGCCAAACTCTGAGTGAGTCACTGTCTGGATCAGCTGGACCTGATGACTAATGAGAGAATATATCTGAATCGGCTCCAGACAAAAGACAGGGAGGAAAGTAGAGAACAAAAATGGACAGATTTTGGCATTGGTGGGACTTGGGTCAGGACTCCACTTCCTAATCCAATTATAAAAAACCTTGTCCTCATCTTTCTGAGCCAATTGTGTCCTTACACCAAGTAGTCATATCATGGAAAACATCTGGAGGCCAACCAAGCTAAGTGCCCAGTGTAGGAAATAAAAGTGCTGTCGGCCTGAGGTCAAAGGGCAACTGGGGACAGAATAAACCTAATACAGTAGATGCATTGATGTGTGTCAATAAATAGTGTGGTTCAAAACTGCACTCAGGATGATCAGAGAGATAAAACTGGTCTGGTTTCTAACATCCAATCCTTTCAAATGACAGGCTGCAGATTTAACTGATTTAGCGTCCATGCCAGACCAACAGGACATACAGAAGCCGAAAGCGTACGTGTCTGCTTAATGTCTAAATCCCATTAGCCCCTCACCAATATACTGTATAAAGGCCCTGACCAGAGATCAGTCTGAACAGGAGGGGAACTGTTTTTCATAAATATGTGAAAACAGACCTATAATCTCTGGGTATCTATAAAAGCCGCATTGATATGATTTATACATGTTATTTGATATTATAATAATAGAGAACATATCCAACACCTATTTTAATGTTATAATTGTGATGATACTTCATCAGTTTAAAACAACTTGGCTATCCTTCAAAACACCAAGGACTCAGACTGCAGTTATCAGCTTCCTCTCTATGGCAACAAGGTGACCCCTTAAGAAAACCCATTCGATTGTCTGACATTTTTCACCAGCAGAAACTGCAGGTTCATGTGAGTCGAGGACTCTCCAACAAGTTACGCTCGATTCAAGATAAATAATGAAAACGTTTTCTTTTTAATATTTTTATTACCCAAATATTATTGCATCCCAGGGGTGTAGCATAGCAAGTTTCCTTTGATAAATGACTCCATCAATCTCAAACTGTATACATGTCACTTTTCAGTCCAAACATTCTCATTCAAACACTCCGTTGGCCAGGGATACTTTGTTATGACTGGCCAAAGGGCTCCACTGTGTATTTGTTTGCGCTCACAGAATAGAGGTGACAATTATTTGAGTTCCCTGCTATATTCAATGACAAGTGAAAGCCCTTTTCAACTGCAGGTGCACACACTCACATAACCACAAGAACCCACCCAAGAGACAGAAACAGATACCATATCTAGAACTCACTCACCATGCAAGACTTGAAAATAACTCAATTGTATATGTTATTGTTGCCTGAATGGCAAAGGAAAAAATCTCTACTCACATCCACCAGCACTAGTTTTCTCTGCGCAAAACGTTGCATGGTCCAGGTCAGGACTTCGTCTCAAGGCAGACTGGCCAGCTCCTCCTTGGATCTACCACTTACAGACCTCCGTTAGAAGCAAGGATGGGTGACCAGAGTCTTCAACCTTTCATCTTCCTCACATTCACACTTAAACACACATACACACACACACATTGGTCACAAAACCACCACAGCAGTCACACCTGCACATCATAGTTTAGAAATAAAATCAGGTTTGTTGACCAAACACTGTATGTGTATGAGGTAATTCCACGACCAACACTTGAAGTGTTGATAATATTTTCAACCTACATTGAAACAACCTTAAACAGTGCTAAATTGTATAAATAAGAAAGCATTAATTAATGATCACATTTACCATTGTTTAAATAAACAAAATACAACTAAATCCAAATAAAGAGAAAACATACCAAAATAATAGTAGTTTAAATGTATTTCTTTTATTTCTTTAATTTTCCTTTTTACATGTTCTTTAGTTTTCCAAATATTTACTAAGCAGATATCCATACAAACACAACATTTATGTGCCTATATAATACATTATTATTAATTATTAATTTTATTGCAATATAACCATCAACATTTTTCTTTTTCTAGATGTATCCATCATTATACTTAGCTATCACACTTCAATATACTTATTAAGAAATATTATTTTGTACAACACCAAGGAAACAAATGTTCTTCCTGTTACAAGTTAAAAACATGCCGTTTGATAAGACTGCATTTATGCTGATTTAGTTTTAAATATATATTGTTTTTGAATATTTAACTGAAGTATTAAGGTAGAGAACAATAACATGCATAATATATGGGCAATTCATATAATTTTATTTTGATTAAAAATGGTTTATATACAAACACACAGCTACCTTCTGCAAAGAGGTCACTTGGGTCAGGAGTGAATTATTTTTTATTTTTCTCATGCTTTTACACCTTTCAGCAATTGATACCTGGTAAGACACTTTTAGTCATTCTGCAGGCTCCTAGTTGACAAACAGAACACAATTAATTCAAGATACTGTCCTCTCACCTCTTTACCAAATTCATTTAAAGTTCAAATTAAATTAGACAAGATCACTTGTGCATGTATATCAGCACTCTCTACTTCCTGTGTTAGTGACTGCAAGAATAATATGATATGAGAAAGTTGTAGCAGCACAGGGAGGAGAAAATATAAAAACCTGTCAAAAGTAAATTAGGACGTCTAAAGAAGTGTTTATAATATATAAAATAATGGGGCTTGGAAAAAAAAAAACCTGTAAAAATGACAATAAAGCTCTTGAAATTATTTCTACACTAAAGCTGATGAATGAAAAATGTAGTACTGCAGCTATAAAATATCAGTACGGTAATTGATTTAGAATAATATTTAATTGAATCATAGTACAATATAAACTTTAAAGAATCAAGAAAACATGTGACATCTCACTTTATTTTAATTGGGCAACTGGTTTTATCTTACAAATAAACACTTTACATTTAAAACTATTTCCAAAATACATACATTATTAATGAATAAAAAGACATTCAACTTTATTTGTGTGTAATCGTATTGAAATACTCTGTGTGAAGGATATTCACACAAACTCCCTTTCATGAGCTTACTATGACAAAAGTAATTAAATTAATTTAAGTTATCAATTACTTCAGGCAGAATTTATTTTTTATTGAATGATCGAATAATTTAAGTATTTGTTTCAACCTTAAAGTAAACTACCATTTTGATTCTCCTATAATTTGCTAGGCAGGTCAATACAGAAAAATATAGCCTTGATATTTCTAGCAAAAACACATTTAATGTATGATATCTTCATCCTCGATATCTGCGAGTCACTTCTTTAAAAAAAAACAAACAAATAAGTTTACACTACATTTTGTTAAAATAAAATGTCTTAAAAATGTTTTCTTTGTCAAAACCATCTGCTATACAAATTGCATGCAAAGATCAAGACAGAATAATTATTTGAAAAACATCATACATGTTGAATAAAGAATATATTGGAACATAGAAGCGTGTCATGCCATTATGGTACCCAACGACTAGGAAATAGTGAAAACAAGATCCTGTTTTAAGATCGAATATTTACTAAAAAAGTCAAAATGGACATGACATAAGTAAGTAAGTAAGTAAGTAAGTAATGTTTATTTATATAGCGCTTTTCGAGACCAGGGTCACAAAGCACTTAAACAATCAAAACAATACTCAAAAAAGTACATACTTTAAAGATCAAGATAATACTAAGAGAAGAAAATACATACATTTTAGATCTTTTCTTAGCACAAAGTATTTCAGAAACATTTGCAAGTAAAGGTTTTCTTATATAACTATTATCCAACTTGTCCATGTTTCCGCTTGTGCTCCATCCCTCTTGTCTTTCTCTCAGTATTGACCCACACACTGTTGCAGCAGTATCACATGCAGCCCAGGGCATAAATCAAAGCATGCGCACACACACTACTTGCCATCCCACACACTCTTCCCAAGCCATTTCAGTTTGCCATCCCACACACACAGACACACACACCTATAACATGCACTCATCTTCAGCGCAGAGAACACCCACACAGATTTCAGCGCTGAGATGCAGATAAAGATGTAGTGGGCTTTGCTTCCAAAAAGGCAACAAATCTACAGGGATGTGAAGGGAAAGTGGCACCTGTTGATGACCACTCAAAGCACCGAAATAAAACTGCTTATATAATGGGAATGCTATTTTAACTTCTGATAAAGAATGACTGTGAATTGTATAAAACAGAAGATGATTCCATCACTTGTTGCTTCGGTGTGATAAACAGCTGTATCAGAAAGATTAAGACCCCTTTTTTACAACTAACCTTATTAGAAATGTTATTTTAAAACATGAGCATATGCGAAAGATGGATTTTGAAGATAAATCTGAACAGCAGAATATTCCGTTGTAGTAATCTTTAACAGACTAAAGAAATCCTGTTTTCTCTTTCCCTCCCTTCACCTTGACCACTTCCAACTGCCCACACAGATGAGATTGCCACCATTTTATTATCAACTAACCAGACCAATGTTAGTTGTTCCACCTTGTTCTTTATTCTCAATTTCCCCTCCAAAGGTTTTTCTCCTAATGAGAAGCTCAAAGTGTTCCCAATTCATCTTAAATTGCACCTCAAACGTCTCTTTGATGTTCCAGAGCTCTCTTTATGTGAATACGATGTTATGACAACAAAAAAATAGTTTTTGTAAAAGTTAACATTAGCTGACACAGAAGCCAATGCTCAACAACAGATCCAATCCAAGGCACTTCCTATCTCCCTCATACCAGGCCCACGATGCACTGCGACAAATCATAGAAGAGTAAAAGTGTTTATTTATTTCACATGCACATTTTCAGAAAGCTTTTGAGGGTGCTGTGGGGTATCATAGAAGAAAGATACATTTTAAAAGGTAAAGTTAACCCTTTTTCTCTCCAAGAAACACACAAAGTGTCATAGATAAGAAAATGGTTTCAAATCAGATTCATCAATATGTTATGTAAGAAGGTATCTAATTTGTGTCCTATGTAATCTCAGACTATTGAACAGCTGATTATGTAAACAGTGCTGAGATGGGGCAGGGAATGGGGCGGGACAAATTGCAGTTGAGTTTGACAATCACAGCACCATCCAATCATGATGAAGGGCCAGTTAAAAAGATTGGATGGTGCTTTTGCAGTCCCGATTTCCAGTGACTACAATAATTATTATGAGTGGATTTAAAGGGGAATATAACACAGCAAAAACCGCTCTCCTATTTTTGATTAAAAATAAACTGTTATCAGCTTTTTAAATAAATGTTTATATTTTGCAACAGTGCCCAATTTAAAGATTTAAATATGTGTTTCTGGCTATTTGCAGCATCCAACAACATGTCATGTTGACCATATTCATTTTTTAAATTTTGTTATGCGAGTTGCACGAAGAGCAGGTTGATTATTTTGCGGCATGGTTACGTTGCAAAGGAAAAGGGACAAGTACTTTAGGCACAAAGTGCCCTGTTATTTACAGCAGCAAAACACCCAAAATAATATCGTCCTAATATAAGTCCTTCTTCCACTCAACTCAGCCCCCTGAATCTGCCCATGAAATAGTTATGCATGTTAATAGATGCAGTCAAAATTTTCTAGTGATACAATTAGCTCCAGATATTCCAGTTATTGCAACAAATCAGGAAACAGAGTTGCTACAATTCAAGTAAGGTTAAAGTCAAGACTTTTAAAAACGTTTTAATACCATTGTAAATTGAATTAGAGACAAACTAGACAATTTATCAAAATGTAATCAAACACTGAGCATGATTTAGAAAAACAGTGCCTTTTATTTGTCACTTACTCTTGTTGCCTGATATTGCTTTGATTTATGAAGTCAAATGTTGGTTGGACAGTTTATTATAACTGAATTTACACCTCCCCATGTTTCCCAAAGCAAGCGTCTCCTTATGAAGTTGCTACATTCAACATCTGAAACAAACATAAAAACTGAATGCCTTATTTCTAGATTTATGATAATACCTGTTAAGACTTTTTAAGAAACCACAGGAAACGTGTGTTTTTCTCAGAAATTTAGTAGTTTGACCTTGGGAGCGTCCAGGTTCAGAGGTCCCTCTTTTATTCAGCACATTTTGATTTCTTCCATTACTCTCTAAGGCAGAGGTGAAAAGTTCAAGAGTTCAGGTCACAAGATAAAGACTCAGCTATACCCGACCGTGTTGGACTGTCACAGTGTTAGAAACTAAAGAATGCATGCAGAAACTTAATATAACTCTGGGAAACAAGGAGGCTACTCAGTACTCTGGCAGGTAAATAAGAGATTACCACCCAAGAGTACAAGTCTTGAACTTTAAAAAATATACAGAACTTCTGATATATTCTTTGGAAGGAGCGAAGTGAAAGGACGAGCTCCGGTTCAGCTTGCCAAATTGGCCCATTGAAAGCCATGCCAGACGTTAACCTGCCTCACCAAAGTTGTTTGCTCTTCCGCCTCATTTTCCACCGCCGTTACTTTTCCTTTCTAGACAATTAACAAGTGACTGAAAAGAAAGAGGGCGGAAGAAGAGGAGAAGTGGGTGAGAAACCTTTTTGTTGCCAGACCTGGAGAATAGCACAAAGCGACAAAAAGAAAAAGCTTTAAAAACAAACTCTTCTTGTACCATGTTTCATTTATTTGGATTTTAAATGTGCAAAGTAGCTTAATTTCCAAGCATCTTATGTTTATTTTGTGTGAAAGCTGCTCTAAATGTAAATCTTGATGTCTCGTACCATGAGTTTTAGAGTCATTTACCCGTGATGAAGAAGGGAGAGATCATTCTGCTTCTTTATGTCCACTGCAGAAAAACGTTTCTTGGAATAGTGTTTATTGTCTTGTACTAATGTTTATTGATGTTGATTTATGTATCATTATTTTCTTTTTTTTATGTTATTATTTAATTTATTTCTATTGTTTTTCTTTCATTATAATGTTTATGTATTTTTGTTATTATTTTAATATGTGTACTTTTTTTCCCTAAATATGTATATGTATGTTGGATCCTTTTTGTGAATTTAAACCAGCTGAGATGAATGACTCTGACCTCGGTGATCATATCAGGCGGTTTGATCCATTTTGAGGTAGAAATGAACTCACATATTTCTCTTTCATTCCTTTCTTCCACCTCTGACCTCTTACAGACCTACACGCCTGCAATTAGAGTTCAAAGGTTGCTGCTGGTTGCTGTTACGCAACTATTGTAAAGCAGCTTATAATAGCGTTGGATTGACTTTCTTGAAACTTGAAATCAATTTACGATATTCTACATGTTTAATTTCAGAGAAAATAACGCCAATAAACACTAATAACTTTTGACAGGAAATCTACTAGAATTGCTTGATACTGTTGAACGAGAAGGTTTGTGCTCTGTGATTCTGTAAAAAAGGGGCCAAATAATAAAAGTCTTCACATGTTTGTTGCAAACAAATTAAGTTTCTTTAATGGGTTATAACCAATATCTCGATCCCAGTCAAGATAGTTGCCCTGAAAGAACAGTTACGCACTGTCTGAAGGAGATAGAGTCTAATCTTGGGAACAATTTCTCTTCAACTATTTTATTACAAGCACATGAGAAAGATAAAATATTTATGTCATTTTATTTTTTTCACTAGATATTAAGAGACTGTACTAGTTTTTGTAATGCAGTTTAGTTGACTACCTAGAGGTAGTACGTAGAGACGCTTATAGCCTGCAAGTACTTATAGACGACCTCATTAAAAATACCCAGCAATATGTTTATTTATATTCAGAACAAAGAGTAGGGAATTCACTTGTGTAATGAATTGCAGCAGAAGCTTTGGTTTATTAAACTGTAGTAATCTGAACCAAATAAAGCTGAGCGTGTTGTTCTGTCAGAAATTATACACAGATCATTGTTGAAAATGCCACATGAAATATTTAAGAGGTTTAATTTACTTTTTTATTATTTGATGGGCAGATTTTTCTTTTTGTGGAAACCACGAGAACAGACCAATGACCAGATGGAGAGATTAGATTTCCACAGAGATCTGTTAGATCTGATGACAACTGCTGGTCTTAGTCTTCTCATTTTAACTATTCAATCTTTCTTCAGAAACATTGTTCATTGAAGAGGTATTCTTAGATGTTTGGCAATAAGTACCATTATATTAATAAAACAATATATTCAGACTCTTATAATGTTAAGCTGAGAATGATGCATTCGATAAAACAAAAAAGAATACCAAAGGACTAACCCTGTAGGAACAGGTACTGACAAGACCATGGAAAGAAAATAATCAATTCAAATATTACATTGGAACGCTTCAGGATGATGCTGTTTAATCTTGTCTATCAATTAAAGATTCACTGACTCAGCAAGTTCCAAGGTTACATCAACCTTTCAGACATTCAAAGCTCAAAGAGGATGGATTTGCCTTTTTGTTGTGTTAGAAGTTTATCAGATGTTTCGAAAGTCTTTGAAAACATTGTTTGCTCTTATAAGGTAAGGTAAGGTAAGGTAAGGTAGAACTTTATTCATTTTGAAATTGTTTCTTTCCAATATCCACAGCAAATACAGCAATTTTTCATAAAAAATAAATCAAAAATAAAATAAGAACAAGAACAAAGAGAAATAAAGAGCAAGAACAAGATGATACAATCTAAGTCTAAAGATAAGATAAAGAACATAGATCAAAGAAATATAACAAAGACAAAGGATACAAAGATTAACATAGAATAGAACATCATGATACTTTTACTCCACTCCTGCCCCCAAAATCAGAATTGTAAAAGTTCCAATGATGATTTCACACTTAATAAACACAAATATCCATTTCTGTAAGTCGTAAGAACAGTGTTTTAGTATGTTTTGCTAAAAAGCTTCAAACCAAAGACATGACTAACATCATGTTTACATCTTTACGACGAGTCAATCAAGTGAAGTGACACATGTTCAGAGACTGTAAAAATGTATTTCTTCTGTAGTGGTAGATAAGATCATTCATCCAATTTATCCGGAGAAGAAAATGTATTCTAGTACTATATTTCACAGCCATGTTATGGGACAGATAAAAAGAATAATACAATGAATGCTTGTCATCACAAGGGCAAGTCTCAAAGCCCAAGACATTTAATTATCTTCAGCATGAAGAGTAAGTACAAACAACACAGCACCATCTTCCAACGCTATCACACCATCTGCCTAATTATTTAGGGACTTGCCAGAGGTGGAAATTAATCTGAGAGTGTCAGGATGTTGTATGACCGTTGAAGAAGAATTAGCACCTCTTTAGCGAGTTCCCCAGCTGAGTGCTTCTGTAGCCCGCCTTGGAATGGGGAAGGCGAAACCAGGCAAGTCCTAACAGAACGCTGCTGTTCGAGGAACACATGTTACCAGACAAGCAGCCCAACAACGTAAACCACACACAGTAATCTGTGCTGGTCATTATTGTCACAGACACATAATCCTGAACTGGATGACTATTTTATACACAATCCAATCAACACACAAAATTCCCCAAAACACAGTTGGATAGACAGATTTGATTGACAGCTGGTCCATGCTGGAACATATGATTCAAACAATGGCTGTGAAACCCAATGAAATATTTTAGTCTACTAATCTACCAGGCAACAATCTTCTTTGCAATCTACTTCTAAAAAATAATACTTGTGCATAGGGCTGGGTAATTAGTCGTTCACAATAGTTATCGTGGACAATTTCTGGTGGAACTTGATTTATATATAATTTTTCTAAACTTGACAAGTACTTTTTTCATACATTATTATTAAACTTATTTTGTTTAACTTTTTTTTTATTGTTTAGAGTGGACTGTTTTATTTTTGGGTGCAGTTTTCTCTTATTATTATGTTAATATTTATTTTATGAAAGTTGTTTTGTTGTTATAGAGTTGACTGTAATATTTTTGCAAACTTGTTAAGCACAGCATTTTTTACATTATTGTTATTATTATATTTATATTATTGATATATAGTTAGAGTTGACTGTTGGAGTGGAGATTGTTCTCATGTATTTGTTTAATGTCAATCAAATTAAAATAATAATTCTACTGTCTATATTTGCCTTAAAAATGCTTGAAAAAGTGGCACGTGAAAAAGAATAATCAAATATAAAATATTTTTTAATATTTATTTTGCATACCATCGAGCTCTACTTATGCACCTTATTTTAAGCACAATATCTGCTTTTTTAGTAAAGCTTTGGAGTTGATGCCAAAACATGCATGGTTGTATCCGTAAGGTTTATGTTTCTGATACAACATAATATAATTTTTCTGTTGTTTTAAGTAGTACCAGTTGACTCTTGGCCCGCCCGTCCCCCTGCCAACCCCTCCTAATATCCTCCTGCTCACATTTGCAACACCTTTCAATCCAATGAGATGAGCCTATCGTTATTAGGGTGATATCCAACACCACTACTGGCTCCAGAAACAAGCTCGCCATTCCGGAATGCTATCCCCATGACAACATGGGTTGCCTAGTATCCGGTGTCTGCTATTGATCAGGGAATGATTTAGAGTTGACATTCAATGACGGTAATCGTTACCAATTAAAAACAAACAGGATCATAATGTCATCAGATGTCATTCATTCATAATGTCTTGGATGTATTAGCCGATCAATAACTAATAAGATGATTGATGTGGTTGCCAGAAATGGGCTGATATAAAACCGTCATTGATGGAATACAATCCAGAAGCCAGTAAGGAAATAAATTCCAGTTTCTTGACAGTGTTTTGTGTTGGTGTCAGAGCAGCTATTGAATTTCACTAAAATTGTGGCGACTGTTTCCATGACCTTATTATAGTCAGACAAGGATCAGAACAAGATCCTTATGATCATCTCTTTCTTCATACATTTCAATTTGGGACATGAAAACAACTGTTGCTCGTATGATACCGCTTGTTTTAAAAGGTTTTTGGTAACCAATTCTTTACAAGTTCGCTTGTGTAACGTAAAAACTAAACGGAATGACTTAAATAAATGTTAACAGATAATAAATGTTGGTCACATGGTCTTGCAAGACAGTTCAGGTAGTTATTTTTGACTTATTTTTTAAACACAGTTTTGTTTTGAGTGCAAATATAATCTATATGGCGTATATATGTTAACGAATACACCTGAAAACATCCAACTAAAGTGTGGTGGCAGTGGTTCTTCATGGCAAATCGCATTTAAAAAGCCGTGTATTAGATCCCTATATCATGCCAATATCAATGGAGAACATGCTAGGAAAGCATTAAATTGTCACAAACATTTTGCCAAATGAAAAACATTTGTGTTTGAAAAAAAATGTTCAACACATGAATGATTCAAACTCATCCTACCTTGGCTCTTATCTGTCCAGAGGTGGACACTTTGCGGATGAGCTTATGTGAGGTCTCCTCTTGTTCCCCGTCACTGTCGGACGACTCCTCTCCTGCCTCGCCAGACTGGAGACAAAGAAGGAGGCAGAAATTGCAATCATTTAGATCAAGTAATATCATTAACATTTAATATCCTGTGACAAGATATAGGGGACTGAGCTCTCAACACACCAGTTCATTTCAGTCAGTGGAGAGAAATGAATAATCTGCCCTTCTCAAAGTAAGACGCTGTCATTATCTGTTCAATTCTGAACTATTCACCTGTTGCTGAATCTATGTTTGACTGTGGAAAATGACATCTTCTAACACAGATCTTACACTTAAAAAAAGCTTTACATTATAATTGCATCCTTACAGGAGGTTTTTGCTCCTTAGAAATAGGATTTCTTTGTTACATGGTAAACAGTAAAACAGCAAGGCTCAGACATGTTGATGGAAATCTTGCCACATAACCGACTTAAGGCAATATGGCATATGAACTTCCTTTTTTTCTTTTTTTTTTAGACACTTAGCTAAGCATTGTTTAAACGTAACTGTACTTCGTCAGGTTGGCTGTTGTAGCTTGATGGTAAAAGGAAAACTACAATTACAATTGGTGACAAAGGTTATAGCATCTTTTTTCTGTGTTTGCAGGGACGAAGAAGCTGAACAAGACGCGATCAGTTGGATCAATATTGTTTTTAAGATTGCATGGTTTCTCATTAACCAATGTTTAAACCAAACCATTATGTCAAGACATTCAATATCTTCCAACAGTTTGAAAACATTAATTTTATCTGGGCGCTATTGTTGTTATATCTTGTTCAGGAGATTTTGAGTACTTCATTTGTTTGTGATACAACAGACAAGATAAGATTGTTCTCAACAGGACTGGTTGTTAAATATCCCAGTTAAGAGTTGCTTTAAAGGTATTTTGCTGTCAGACTTGCCATGTTTGCTCTGTTTACATGTCAATACAAGATTGTGCCAGCAGTGTATGATACTGTGGTCAATGGAGCGAGATCATTACATAAATAAAGCCCATGTTTAGATGCCATATGCTAGGAACTCATTTTGATTGTGTTATTTTTTGCATGAGACAAGATAGAAGACAACTTTGTTTTTTATCATCAGATTGTTGATGAAAATCACTATTATCTTCAGGAACACACATTTGGAATACATTACAAGACTTCCTAGCTTGAAAAGAACATTTTTTGGGAAAGACATTAGAGGTGTTTGATCGTACTTAAATCTCTAGAATACTTACAATATTTGTCCTTTCAGAGTCCGCTTGTGTTGACTCTGCCAGTTCTGCCACATACAGGACGTTTGGATTGAGTTTGGATGCCATAACGAGTCCAGTAGCAAGACCAGAGACCAGAGACCAGAGAAAGTTACGGTAGGTATGGAGAAAGAGTGAAAAAGTTGCAGGAACTTTGGAATACTGATAGGAAAGGAATGGGAAAGAGAGGTTTTCCTTCTGATCTCCCCAATGTCTGGAAAAGATGGAAGAATGAATTATAGTCAAGAATATTTTCACACTCAACACTTTAATTTTCCCAGGTTATTTTAGAGGGATGTAGCTGCAATACTGCGATAAACAATATTCTACTTCTCATTTTAATTTTTCGGAGATAGCCATCATTATTTTTTATTGAAAGCTAGTTTTTCTAGTATATAATAATCCTACATAAATGACCGTAGAACGTTTTCTTTAGTTAAAATTCAGAATATTTATATAGAACTAGTACATTCCATCATGTTGTTAAGGTGATACACAACTTTGTTCTCCAAGAGGCCAAACAACATCTATTTTTGGGAATACAAAATATACGTTAAACCGACAAGTGGGTGAAAAAAAAACGAATAACGGTTGAAATGTTCCACAACTACATTGTACTTAGGAGTGACCTGTTTCTATAGATCCGTACGATCACCCTCGGGGGGTACACATGCCTCTTCATGGATTCATGGAGGGGTAACAGATGAACGAGATCCAGAAACGTGAGCGCATGAAAGACAAGTGAGGAATGTTGTCGAGGAGGAGGAGGATGATGGGATGAAGAACAAACCGAGGAGCACCTGTATGCTTCTCACACTGACAGTAGCTCGCCTTCTTATGTTTCATAAATGGTCCAGTCGTGTTTTCAAAGATGACAGCGGTGTGACCAGATCGCATGTGGATTTAAAGCATATTTCAGATGATCTCAATGAGCGGCGGACGCTTGTCTCCTCCATCATTCACTCTGTTTTGTTGAAAATGTCAAATGCAAAAATAATCGCCACACATTTAAAGTATCGATCTCACCTCCGCCCGTTGGTTTCCCGCCGTGTGCTCCTCCGGCGGCGGCGTGTCGCCCGCCCTCTCGCAGCCGGCCTGAGGTGCTCGTCAGCCGGCGGTGGGTCGCTCCGGAGCGGGTCTCAGCGAGCGGGTCTCTCCGCTGGTGCTCGCCTCGCAGGGGAAGAGTCGGTCATACGCATAGCGTCGGAGCGACTCTGAATCAGGTAGGAAGACGAGGGAGGAGGTGGAGGAGGAGGAGGAGGAGGAAACGGGGGAGCAGGGGTGAGGAGTGAGAGAGACAGATTTGAAGCCGTCTTGCTGGTGAGGAGAGTCGCTTCACTGTTCCGAGGTTAAATGGAGAGCAAACACCGCGCGCGCATGCGCACCGCGACGTCCGAGGCTAGCAAACATGAGATGATAATAATACACACGAGTGCTGCTGGAGAGCCTGGATCCACGAGTCAGGCTCTCAACCTGTCGTGGACCAGCATCCCAACAGTGGACCGTTAGGATAGAATCACGATGAGAATCAGTTACTTGTAGAGCTTGAAGAACATGTTGCTCAAGGCAAATATATTACTGGTGTATTACAAGAAACACTGGTAGTAGTTGCTACATAACCAGTGTGTGGTTAGAATCCAGTGAAAATCCATGAAAGGAAGAAGATAAAGTCATGGAAACTCTAAAAAATATGTATTGTATGGTATTATTTACCTTCACATTAAAGGGCAACTCCTGTAAAAACCCAACTCTCCTGCCTCACATGTTTGAAATGTTGAAGTCTTCTTTTCCAAGATAATTCTCTGATCATCAATGTTTTGAAGTTATTACTTTATAAACTTCTCCCCCGTCGGAACTCGGCAAATGAGAGGTTACAAGAGTGAAGTCCATTACGATGTAATGACTTCACACCGATGAGTCTTGAAAGTGATTAACGACGTGCGATGACAAACTTCAATGCTTGACCAATCACAGCAGAGTGGGTGTGGTATGTTGAACAAGATCTCATCTCCAAAAAAAAGTGTTTTCAGTGGGCGGGGCTTAAGCACATTTTATAAAGTAAATATTTCAATGAAAAGAGTTTTGTACAAGATCTATTTAAGACACACTCAAATCAACACATTAGTTGATCTTTTTACAACGACCACTTGACTGAATTTGTAATAATAATAATAATGAATTTTTATTTAGTATGAGTATGTCAAAACTCTCAAGGTCACTTCACAGGCGCTAAAGGAAAACAATAAATACCATAATACAATAAAATCTTAACTTGAAAACATTAACATTGAACATATACAAAATTTGGAAAAGTTGTATATCCTTTTTTTATTCAATATTATCGAATTCAAATATTTATTTCAGCATTTTTATTTTTATGTTATTTTTTATTTTATACTATTCTCTCCTTTACTTTTGCTTTATAGCTGCTGGCATTTCAAAATGAAGACACCATTATAGAAAAAATGTGGGCCCTGAGTAAATGTAATCGCTCACCAGTGCTGTAGTTGAACTTGAAACATTTGTTTTTTGGATGATTCAGTTGAACATAGACAAGACTTAAAAGCACCAACAAAATTGTTCAATTCAGAAATTTGTATTTTTATACAAAACCCTTTAGATCATGGATGATTGCTATAATTAATCATTTTAGAGAAAAAACATCTCAGCTTGGGCTCTTTAGTGTGAAAGAGTCTTTATAAATAAATGGTCAACGTGGAATAGAGAAGTAAAGTTTTTTTTGGCAAAAACACTGTGTTCTTTCATATATCTTTTAATTTACTTCCTTAGAAGTGTGACCAGAGTAAAAGGTTGTACATAAGTATGTGTCTAAGAGCTATAGATACTTGCCATTACTCATTTGGTAGCATAGTCTCTCCTGTCGAGTACATTAATAAACCTATGAAATGAATTAATTTGTTATTAACATTGAGCTACAGAAGTTTTGTAATTTTGAAAAAAAAAATTGCGGGTGCTCCCACATATTTACTACTGGACAAAAACAAAACCCAACATTATTATTATATTTTTGAATTAATTATTATTTTTCTTTATGTTGTTTGAATATATATAATGAATGAATATTGGATACAATAATCACACCAGCCTGGAGGAAATGACACAAGAGGCAGTGTATGTGATTATGGACAAAACACCATATTCAAAATACAAGAATGCAAATGACACTGAGACTGTGTTGGATTCAGGTCCAAGCATATAGAATAAGAGCAGGCTAAATGAGAACATAAATTCTTCCTAACTGGGTTCATGACCGTGTTATGCACGTGATAGATGGGTGACCAGAACCGGGTCACCACAAAGCACGAGGCACTTGCGAGGGCCTCAGTTGACACCATTATACTCTTATCAGCATATTGACGTTGAACTCAACTTCACTAGACTTGTGAAGATACACAACTTTGTCCTCCAACTGGAGGGTCAGCGTACAGATAAACCACCCAAAAGGGCGAAGAGCAATAATGAGTCACAGTTCGTGGGGCGTCCAACAACACACACGCTTTCAGGTGTGGCATCAAATCTCAAGGAAAATACTATCAAAATATATAAAAGATACATTTTTTTTAATAAATATATAATATATAACATATTCATTTGTAAGTGACTTTGCATAATGTAGACACGTGCTAGTCAGTGTTTATCTGTCGGTCTCATGTCAAAAATATTGCACAAGGTTGATCTAAATGTCTGGAAATGTTCATAAGAATCATTCTCCTCTTTTATTATTTTTATTTGTACTTTTTATGGGCATTGTTTTATATTTTTCATTGTTCTTTTATATCCTATTAATTTAATGAAATGTATATAAAATAAAACAATATATTATTTATTTTATGGCATAATATTGTTTTTATTGTAATTATTATATACGATTAGGGAATATAGCTTATTTAAGAATTAGTGTTCAGTTCAGTTCAGTTTATTTAAAAGAACAATGTGCAGTTACATTAAAAAGATGGCTGCACCAGATGTTATCCCAACATATTAAATACAAATTCTAATGTTCTTTATTTGTATCTTTTGCTTTTGGTTTCAATGCCTGGCCCCCAAAGATATTTAATGGCCCATCCTTGATTTACAGATTCACTTTTTTTTTCGATGTTTGTTGATTATCAAGTCTGTCTTAAATTTAATTTCAAATCATCATTTTAAATTTTGCTGTTTTTCTGATCAGAGGAATTTGTGTAGTAACTCAACAGTGAACCATCTCATATGGTTCCTACAACACCTACACGCTTAATGAGATATACATAGATTGTCCGGCTGTGTTGTAGGAGCAGGTTTAGATATCCATGCCAACCCTAGCCAAGTGGCAGACATCAACAGACACACAGAAACACTAATGCAGTATCACTGGCACCAATCTGTGCAACAATCATTTGTTTACACCTGATGAATTATTCATGCTGGATTCGCTGTAACTCTGCCAACAGTCTCATTTACACCATGTGTCTGAGTGTGTTTGTTCACTGTGGAAAAATCAGTGATTCACATGCAGGACAGCAGCGTTACACCTGCTGGATTCCCTCACCACTCAGGTGACATTGTTACTGTATTCTCCTCTTTCCTCCAGTTGCCCTTGACGACGGAGGACGTCTATAAGCAGAGGGAGAAAGGCAGATCGCAGAGAGACTGACAGTCCTGACAGTAATGTAGAAAAGGCAGAGGTAGATTTAAGTCCCTGTCACAACACACCGGTCAGTGGTTCGGATCCCTTCGCTTCATATGAAAGAGCAGAATTCCATCATTCCTCAGCCAAAAGACTAGATGAGGAAAAAAAAAAAGGTCCCTCAGCCTCCCACAAAAAAACACCTCCTTCAGTCTCCCCTGGTGAGTCAAAACAATTTCCTCTCATCTTTAGCCGACTCTCAGCAGGAACAGCAATCAGAGCCGAGCAGCACATGAAACTGATAACAAGCCAGATAATTAACAGCTCCGTGTTACGTATCAAAGTGAAGGGAAAATTGCCTCATTATTATTATCATCAGGCAAATACAAATGTGCTGCAGAACATCCTGCACTTGTCGTTCTCAAGCAGTTTGGAACTCCATGCATTTATTCAATTACAACCTGAACACATACATTACAGGGGAGGTTCATCATTAGACCATTGGAGTGGAAACACTGATGTCAACAGAAGTGGTTACATTAAAAACTATGTTGGAGATTATGCAGGACCCAGAATTCAAACCACTTTCAGAATATTCCAATTATACGGCCATTCAGGAATAATATACAAAAAATCATATATAATCATAAGCAATTCTTGTTGTACCATGTATCATGGATATCTGAAGGGATTGTACAGAGGATTTACATTTGGTGAAATTCTTGGTTAAGTTGTTTAAAAACCTACCAAACTGTAACAAACAATATAACCAGCAATTATTAATATATATATATATATAACTTATGTAGAAAATATTCTCATTCAAGTCGTTATTAATAGTTTTTATCTTACTAAGGTTTTATTCATTTTTTCTTTTTTAAATGTATCTTATTTAATAATTTTTATGTTTTTGGTAAATTGACCTTACTTATATAGTGTTTTCTATGCTGTTTTTCAGCCAGAAAAGCATATAACACAATCACACACTGATGGGAGTAGGCTTGATGCGGTACGCTAGCTCAACACATCAGTAGCAGTTTCAGGGTAAAGTGTCTTGGGCCACACCTGCATCTGAGCAATGACGCCCCATTTGGACGTTAAAAAATATATTGTAGTTAAAAATGTATACAATTTTGGAAGTTGTTTTACCAATAGGATTCATGTTCTTCAAATTCTTATGTTTTCATATCTATTTGTGGGAAATAAATTAATAAAGTGATAAAAAGAAGAAATTATTAAATTGACATCCAACTATTGTTTTTTATCGTAACTATTATCAAAGGGGAGCCCCAAACGGATTGGCCAAAATATTCTGGGGAGTTGAAAACGTTATTTTTGCAGCCAAATTGTAAATTCATTATCTGTCTGATGGCCTGCGTGACTGTCATTATGAAGTGCATTGTTAAACCAGTGCTCATGACGAAAAATAATTTGGTTACTGGATGAGAAATGCCGCTTCTAATTTGACTGTTGTTAAGGCTCTTACCATTCAACTGTTGAGCACAGGTGTTTCTAATGTTCCCATCTTCTTTCTTGTAGATTCATGGATATATTTAAATGCTGTGTTATTGAGAGACTTGATGTATAATTGCCTTCATGCTATTAAACCAAATATTAATATGTCTGACTTAAATATCTTGTTCAATGTGTGATTTAATTACTAGAAAAATAAACAAATGTAATTCAACATACGGTCTTTCAATATAGTAAACTTCACTACAACCGCCCTAGTTTCACCCAAAGATAGGGATCAGTTGATGAGGCATCACAAAACAGTCGATGAGGTATCATGACACTGAATTCTTTATGAAAGGCCACTAGATATCACTCTCTTCTTTAAACTGCTCTGATCTAAATGGAACCTGGCATTTCAAAATGAAGACACTATATGATGATGATAGGCCTCATCAACACATCAGTACCCAAATGTAAACTGGACTCAACCATATAGCATTTTATAATTATAGTTCATTTTGTAAAGAGTTTAAGGAAGATGTGATCCCAGACAAAACCCTGCTTAAGAAAAAACAGAATCAAGTCTTGTTCACGAAGTAGGAGGAATCCCAAACAGCAACATGCTCAAACGCTAGTAAGACAGAAGCTTGATTCACTCCTTGTGTAGCCGGGATCGTACTAGCAACTGAAACTGGCAGGTTTCTACTAGTTGCCTTTTGGGACACTGATGCAAAAATGTTATCTGATCTTGTTCCAGGTTTTCAAGAACAAAATGAGTCAACAGAAGCCTGACATAGTTTTTCAACTTTAGAATTTCAAGTAACTCAGTAAATCCCACATTCTCACTAAAATTGTGAAAATAGACTGAAAAACTATGCGTCACTTCCTCCCAAAATAGCCTCAGATTTGACCTACAACCCTGCAGGGAGCTTTCCTATCTTGTTATTTTATGGTTCTCATCCAACTCCACAAGACCAAGAAGAAACCTATAACCTTCTGATAAGTGATGACAGTAACATAAAAAAACTGAATTGAAGTTTAACCTACTGCTCAAGTGTAACCCTAGACCAGTGGGGAACCAACAACCTTTACAGTATTGTAGCCTTAGCACGTACGGATTAATAGGAAGATAAATGTGTGAAATGTCACCATTTTATGAAGCTGTGTAGGATTCAACCTATCACTCCTTTTGAGTGAATTTTAAAACATGCGATCACAAACCTTACTCAAGGGCAACACGACTGCTCTTGGGTTGAACATTTAAGCGACGTCAGTCATACTTTTTGATGGTTTTGACAAGACACGTTTGATAATGAAAGCTACCGTGGGTGAGGAGCTTGAGTGTCTGTGTTATTTCAAGATCAAAACATTAACCTTTCCTTTAATAGCCAATGAGCTTTGAGGAATGTGACGCTGGAGGGCCCAGAAGGCTCGCTCCACTTCCTCGTTTGCTCCTAATTGTTTTGGAGATGACCTGCTCATTAGCTGCAGGGCTCAGTGGGAGCCCCACTGAGGATGACTTATCTATCTTAAAAAGAAAAGTGATGCCTGAAAGGTCATTAACCATCAGGGAGAACATTATTTCAATTGATCCAGTATTGACTGGGCCTCATTGATCAGCTTTTTACAGATCACGGGAATCAAGGAGATAAATGAAATGATTCGACGTTTCTCCACAGTGGTCTCTAAACCTCTCTGCTCTCCTGATGGATTCAAGTGCAAATCCTTTACGTTTATCCTTCTGCTGCTTCAATGGAGCGGATGTTACTGTGCTGCCCCCTAGTGGTGCATTACACCAATTAAATGTAATAAAGCGGCGACGTTAAATAAAAAAAGACCAACTTGTTCGTTTCCTTGATAGTCGATAGATAAGACGATAGTCCTCAATAAGCATCAGTTTTGGATCGAACTATTTGATCAGTGATGCTGCGTCTCTCTGTGAGGGTAACGAGGCAGAAGATGGAGGTAATAACGTGAGATACTAAGGTCAGAGGGCGGGACATGGAGCGAGACTGACGGACTTTGGAAGATGGAATGGAAGTTAATGGCCTGAATCATCGATTAAAGACATCAAGTTAGGCTATTACAGAGGGAGAAAGGTTGTTGGGAGCTAATATCTTTAATGTCTCTTCAGGCTTAGAGATAAGGTATCAAATTCTAGTACCTTTCCTTCCAATAATTTCTCGCAAATATTTTAATATTTCATACAAAACAGGATTTTCCATAAACATTTTTAATTTCATTATTAATACTGGAAAAAAATGCTATGATACAACTATCCTTCTTCTTGCTAACTATCTTTTGTTGAAAAGTAAAAGTAAACGTATCAAAAGTTAATGAAGGAACTTTAAGAACCAAAAGATTGATGCAGATGCAAAGGAATTTGATGAATAATGGGTAAGTGGATGACTCACAACAAGCTCATCGCAGCGTGGAAAATAAAAAAACAATATAAGCTTATCAGGTGATTCACACTGAAGGAGCGATTTGCCTAAACTATGATTCAATACTATTTTCCTGCGTCAACTTCTGGCACTGCTAAAAACATGATAATTTGGGCAGGAAACAAGTTATTATCAAGTTAAGTGTATTTACAAAATAAAACACTATTGGCAGACGTTTGATCACACACATTGAAACATAAAAATTGTGTCACAAAAAGGTTTGTAACAAACCGCCTCATTCATTTTCTGCCTTGGCGGAAATTAATGAAGAGACACGATCAGAGGCAAATAAAAGGGTCTTAAAAGTCCCTTCATCATCACATGATATTTAATAACACCCCAAATAAACAAAATAAATCCAAATATCCGAGTTCTTATTTTTGTGTCCAACTTAAGTGCAAAAGTAAAATTTTGATCAACATTCAAGTTTGTTAAATCTAACAAAAACTGATCCCAAAAGGAAGAGATGGAATGAGACATTGTGTAGCTGCGTCTTCAAAGACATAATCAAGGCTATAGAAAATCCATGAAAAAGGAAATATATGAATCCATACTTTATGATCACTGGCAGGCTCTTATTCATTCAGACCTTCACTGTACGTCGACACACCTGTTTTACACTTAATTCATCAACACACCAAAGCATAACATTTCATAATTAAGCATCAAATAAATATCTAGGATAGGAGTTGGTGCTGTACGAGGAGGACAAGTTGTTTGCCTGACGCTAAGCAAGCATTCTCATGTGTCCACGCGACCTCAGACAGAGATTGTTATCCTAGCAAAGGTGGATTTGACTTCCACAATAATTGGTTTGTCGTCAGTATATCTGAAGATTTTTCCTGCTCAGGTCTGGCTCAGGCTTGTTTGGGGGAATCCACCGCTCAAAAACTACCACAAGGTTATTTACACAGCACATAGATCGGACCGTGTACTGTTGTAGGTCAATAAGTTAGTAAAGACAATAAGAAAAACAAAACATGGAAGAACAGCCAGCGTTCAATCAGCAGCTATGTCACATTGAGAGTCGCGATTATATCGGTGATCGACACACAATTATGCAGCGCGGACCGCCAGCCCAAAGCGTCAGCAGCCTATTTGACTCCAATGAATGAGAACCATTAGGAGTCAATCATTCCGCTTGACCCGCTTCCTTTTGGAATTCGAAATCAGGTAATGATGGCATCATGTGGTGCACGCTGGGCGGGGCCTCTTCTGATTTGATGACCCCCTGGATGACCCTTCCACACCGCGATCCAATCAGATCGCCTTATATACTCAAGTGACCATGTTGTTGTGTTGGGCTTAGAAATCTGCCGCGAGGGAGAGAACGTCTTTCCCGGTAAGGAAAGTTTCAGTGCCTCATGTTGCTCACGTTTCAGCTCTGACAAAATGCATGTATCGGCTTCTGCATCGGCTTCTGCATCGGCTTCTGCATCGGCTTCTGCATCGGCTTCTGCATCGGCTTCTGCATCGGCTTCTGCATCGGCTTCTGCATCGGCTTCTGCATCGGCTTCTGCATCGGCTTCTGCATCGGCTTCTGCATCGGCTTCCACATCGGCTTCCGCGTCTGCCACGTTGATGATGATGTGAAGACCTGACGATGGGGCGGAGATAGCAGGGACCAGCACGCTTCGTCCACATTTGGGACTTGGGAATTTTCGAATTCCAAACGGAAGTGATCCCAGACTATTCTTTTAGGGTAGCGAGTGTAGGAGCTCCTGGTGGAAATAGGATGGCACCCAGGCTAGCAGTTCATGGACTAAAAGTGGTGGTCAAATCCTTTGGCCTTTTGAGACAAATTCGCCTCCGAGTTACTATAACTTTCTTAATGATGTCCAGCTTTTCTTGAAAATAGCTTCGATAGTAAATCTGCAAACAAGTTAATTCTCCTTCTCCTTCTGCACAAGTAACTATATTTCTGTCCGTCAAGCTAACAATAGTTAGTTTGTTGCGATGACTAGTCCGCTCTCTGATAAGGCAATTAGAGGACAGGAATACTTTAACATCACCGTACGCCTGCGGAGAAGGCCCTGGTGTCTTCAAACCACAATCTGATTGGTTGAAGCCTCAGTCTAATATGTTATGCTATGTTATGCTTTAGGGCCCGCAGACCTCCAGGCAAACTAGAAACAAATAATGGCTGAACTCCTTTGGAGTAGCTATTTATAGAAAATATTATAATACATTTACAAATATTATGATTAAAATAAGTCTGTAATTCAGATATTTCTTAGGCGATTGTATATTTACCCAACTGTCTGTATCAGTAAGTATAAATAAAGATACATTTTTATTCTTTGAGACTCAATATATTTTATCTTATATATGAATTATCTCTCTCTATGAATATATATATATATATATATATATATATATATATATAGTAAGTACATGTACTTGAATCATGTGACGGAGGTGAAGAAATGTTTCATTTCCTTCGCTCAGTCTCCTACCTCCATGTGAAAAGCGTTATCGCGGCGGCATCAGCAATATACCCAGAGGTGTTAACCACCAAGACTGTGGTCTGTGGTCCAATAACCCTCTGGAGGGAAATTAATTGACCAAGCTGAACAACAAATACAGCAGCACCAGAAGCTGCCATGTGCTGGTTTTAATGTTAACACGTGTTTTAATTCCCATGATGGTGGCGTCTAATCACTCATGCATAGAGCGTACACCACTCAACAGCAGTAATTGCACACTTGCATACTGAATTTGAAAGGTAATTATCTACATTTGTATACCAAAGGGTCTGGTAAATGTTCTGAAGTGTGAGTCACAGCAATTCAGGGCTTATCTAAACTTCTCTCTCAAACCAACACCTACGTTTTCCTGAAAAAACGTCAAAACAGTCGTTTGTTTTTCTTACACTCTGGGTGAACATGTACTATGTGTCTCACTTTAAATCAAGGAGACACATAAGGATGGTGGGAAGACAAACAGAGAGAAAGAAAAAGACTAGCAAATGTGTTGTTGTGTCCTCTCAACATGAGCTCAACTTCCATGTGGTTCCTGTGGAGTTAGTATGTGTGTCTCCTGTTGAGTCCAAAGACACTACCTGACAAGAAATGTTTGTGACTCCAGCAGAGATGGGACAGGAAACATGGATGTCTTCGTCTATTTCAGCTGGCTTGTATCTCACAGACTTTGATTTGTTGACCGCTGACCTTTTAAAATGTCTTTTCATTGTGTGTCACCATGAGTTCAGTGTGTGTCATTATGTGTGTGCGTATGTAGTAACATATGTTAGCATGTGTAAGAGAGAGACGGGATGTATCTAAAGACAACAGCACAGCTCCAAGGACAGGAATAAAAGATGGGGAGACGAACAGAGTGTAAAGTAAAAATAAGCCAGACAGAAGAAGGTGATGAATAAAGGATGAGGTGGTGCTGAGACTGGCTTCAGGGGCTGCTAAGAAGTCACAGCCAATATATTTAACATCCCTCAAACATTTCGGAACGGATTCAGGATGGGAATTGCAAATCCCGGCTGTCTCTTATTACGTATAAGTTCTCCGAGAACTATCCCTGTCACAGAAGTCTTTTTTTCTTTTGATCATTGAGCTAGTGTTATCGCGATAGAAAACAGCAAACTTACCATGTGTGATTTGCATAATAAGGACACACACACCTGAATGATGTCATCCTGACCAACAAGTGAGCACATATATTACTCCTGCCGCTAGATGACAGCAGTCATTAGGTCGTCAAAGCCAAAGGGATAATAAAGTCCTGTGAGATCCCAGAAATGATCACTGAGCAACTGATACTGAGGACGAGGTGATACAGTCATCTCCAGCAGCTTTAACAGTTTAGTCATGTTTCAAAAGAAATGAAAGAAGTTACGACTTTGTAAAGAGTCATGTGGTCTGTAAATTCTGCAACACCACAGTCAAGTACTTGACAATACTACAAATATATCCTTATTACTACACTATTGCAATGTATCATATTGTTGACCCTTTATAGTGATACATATCTTATTGCAAGATTCTTGAAAATCCACACCTCTACACTCAAGGCCTGTCTCGCCCGTCAAGGCATTGTAAGCGGCCCACCACACGGATAGCTGACAGTAGATGAATGTTAACGTTGATGGTGACCTATAATGATGGCAGGTGAGATGAGGAACAGAGATAGATGTTAACAATTATACAGATACGATGAATAAGATTAAATCCAATGTTGAAGGAATTTTGAGTGTTCGTGCGCTCCAAGATTGAGCCAGCAAGAAAGAAGAGATAATAATGTGACTTTTACTTTCAGTTACAGTGTGGTAAATATTATATTTGTTTTGCCCTCAACCTCGACAAATATTTCGCCCCTTTTCTTAATAATTTTCTCAACACTGTTAAACCGTGATAAAACCTACCTCGCCGTTAGAATGAAGTTAAACACACAGGGAAAAAACAACACTGAGGTGGAAGCTTATTGAGTCAGCGCTGATGGACTGGAATTAAAAGACGATGACTGCTAGGAGCCCAATTTGAGAGAGAGGCTGCCAAAGTTTGGACCAAATGTGTTTAAGGAGGAACATGATTGAGTGAGACAGGCTGTTGTCCCTGTAAGCAGCTGCGGGTTAGAACCCCACTGGGCCACATCACTGCTGTCTGACACACACAAGCACACCTGCCACTCCACATAACCGTTAACATGGAGGACACTTGAGAGCCTCATGCAGGGCTGTGAAAAAAAAGAAACACATTCTTATCCATCAAGAGGTTTGAATGAAAATGAAAGGAAATTGTTTAATTGTATCTTGTTTTTTTTAGTAGTTAACACACTCACTTCTGTCAGATTATAATTCAAAATATCTAATAGATATCTTAATAACCCTTAAAAGTGTTTTAAAAACCAGAGCTGAAATTTTGTGTCATGGTTAAATGTCAAGTCACTGCAGGGGTTGAATCTATTCTAGCTGCATCTAGCCAGAGCTTACCAATTAGCCTCATGGTCACCTTTTGTTTGGGCCAATGGGAGAAACACATATGCCACACATGGAAGTATATCAGAATATCAAATGGTTGAATTTAACATTTTAAATATTGAAACTGTAAATTAAAAACAAAATGAATTATTGTTTAAAGTAATGAATTTGCAATCATTTCTATGATGATATGTTGAATTTGTTTTTATTGAATAATGGATTTGAATAGCTCATAATGCTTTGGAATCCCCTGTGATGAATTAGAGAAAGTGCTTCTACCTTGTCACATGATCATCTGTGCGTCACATGATTGGCTGAATGTTTTGTACTCTTTTGGTATCGTTTGGTGGCATCATTATACCAACATTTATATATTGAATTCAAAATGATTCAACTAAAAAAATATTGAATTTAGAAATATTATTTTACATTTTTGGAATTCAGATATCAAACTATTTGTGTAAAAACTAAATAAACCATTTCATATACAAATTAATGAATTTGTTTAAAAATAGTTTTAAAGTTAGAAACATTAAATTCAACCATTCTGATGGCACTAACAAAAAGAGTCCAAGAGCCTTTACACGTCTCACAATAAATGCTTGTACGTTTAAGTATCCACAATAAGCCAATGTCCTCAGTTTTAATCCGAGCGTCCTGAAGAGTAGTTAACGCTCTACTTGAGTCTGAAACAGCCCCCGAGTTAAATTTCAGAGAGTTGATCAGTGTAGAAATTAATATATTTGAAAAAGCATCTGAGTATTTTCATGAAAGGTTTTTAATAGTTTACCTGTCTTTTTTTGAATAGTGTGGACACTGAATGGTATTCACATGCTGTGAGGCCAATAAGATATTTACCAAATATAGTATAAAATTAAGAAAGGTTGATCTGAAACTTAACCTACTGGTTCAGGGTACCGGTATCAGGGTTATATTTCAAGTACAAAAACTCCTTCATTCCACAAGAGCCCAATCTCCTGAGGTCCAACTTCGTGAGGACCTTGATATCAATCCTATTAACACTGTCTTTACTGGGGCTCAAGGGAGGATGAGTGGTCTGGTTGTTTCTTGTCAGATTGTGAGGCCTGATCGGGACAGTAGCCTGGATATGAACAGGAACATCTGGTCACTGAGGCCTCTGGGTCTCACCCAGTCATTTCAGAGACAGTTGAACTAAAGCAGGTGGAACTATAGCACTTTCCAGATCTGTTTAACTTTTCTTTTTAGGTTTCACACAAAAATTGCAGTACAAAGTGTGTCAAAACTTAAAGAGGCCTTTCAAACATCCAAATAAAAGGGTTTAATAATAATGAATTAAGCTGGTTATAAATCGACAACGAAATATAATGTAATTTTGCATCAAACCTGGGCTACATCTATTCCAGGCGTTTCCATCACTACAGCTCCATTTTGACCTTTCAATGAGGCAGCTAAAAGCAGAATTATGGCTCCCCAGAGGCGTCACTAACTAGACAATCAGAGAACCGGATGGATTTGAAGACTCTGCAGCTTAAAAAAAAAGAAGCTGTGCCCTTCAAGGAATCACTGCAGAATGATGCATGCCTTCTTGTCACTCGGATCGAATGTGTGATGTCATATTCATGAATTTAACTTAGAGGAACAAGGTTTGTATATTACTAGGTGTCAAGAAAGTTATTCCATGTATTGATTGACATTCTTTATTTGAGCGTGGGCACTCAACATTGCATATGAGGTGCCATCTTCTTACCAAAACAAATTGAAACACTTTTAGATCAACGCTCAATGAAAACCCAACTCCCCTTGAAGGTGGAGACTTCCGGAATTGATGACATGCAGTGACATACCTCAATGACCAATCATAGCAGAGTGGGTGTGGTTATAGTAAACTAAAGTTAATTTGCAGAAAAACAAAGCGTTTTTGGAAGGTTAGGCTTAAGTACACTGTCTAATGTAAATATTTCCATGAAAAGACAGTTTTGTACAAACAGATATACTGATGAGTACAATAGAGGTCCAAGATCTATCTATCTAGACACTTAAAATAAACACATTTGTTGCACTTTCAAAGCCTGAAAAACAGGCCAACGATTGGTATTTCAGGTAGAGTCAAACTCAAGGTTCATGAATTTAACAGCAAACTGTATAGTAATGTGAATGAGACACAATAAAGAATCAAGAAAGATCCACCTTTTTACCAACAGCTAGCATAGGATGCTGAACAAGGTTATGGTCTACATATGAAGATGAGATTTTGTTGTCACTGTTACTGTTTGTGTTGGTAATCTTTATCACAACACATGCTGATATTTCCTAAACACACGTTGTGGGAAAACCAGTGTTTGATCTGGAGTGTGGGTGTGCACGTGGGTGGGAGAGTGAAGGTGTAGTATTAGTCATCCACTCCAGCACCCAGTTCCGAACCTCTCCGCTGTACACCCCAGCGGAGCCTATGGCAAGAAAAGTAAGGCAAAACATTGTAGTGGGGGATCAGTGTGATGATGCACCACTGCCCTAAATGTGTTACACAACTGCTACTCGCCTGTCGTCTGCTGACTGAGGAGACCTGAGCTGGAGGGAGAGAGATGTGCTGGGAATGCATCAGTCCGACTGTGTCATCACAAAGAAAGACCAGCGGTGCAGACGGAGGTGGGGGAGAGGGCAAGGAGACACTCCAGCCTTCACAAGCATACCGAAGCAGAAAGGTGATGTAACAGCCAGCTCTCTTTTTTCCCATGGTGCTTTGCTGGAAAGATGAATGAAGTCATCAATGAAAACACACACACACACATTTCATCTGTATTCCACTGGTGTAGAATGATTCATACACAAGGAAAGACTCATTCCTGCGGAGAGGAGGGGCGCGCTAGCACACATGCTTCAGGTTCAGAGGAAAACTGAGGTCCGTCTTCACTTTGGGTTTGAGGCTTTTGCAAGGAGATAAAAAGCGAGACAAGGATTTGGTAGATATGTGTGCATGTCTGCTCAGGAGCTGACATTCCTGCCTTGAATGAGCACCTTAATAACGAGAATGTATTTAATAGATTTACAAACATCATAAAGATGGGACATTCATTGGCGGTTGGTCAGGAAAAATGATTGGTGACATGTGGCCCTCCATGGAGGAAGCAGAGTTATTTCACAACCGCTATTTGTGCTGTTTTTTCTGAAATAGTCTCTAGAAAAGCTATTGTCTACAGAATTGAGATTGTTGTGAGTTTCTTCATCAAGTAAATGATAAAACCAATAAATCGGTCTCGGATAGATATCATGTATCATAGAATTGCACATAATCTTAAATCACAGATTCCAAACCAGGTTGGTAATTGACGTCAAAGCAAATACCTGAGAGTGTTAAGATAAGATAGTTAGATTTTTGTCTAACTAAAAAAATGTCAGATGGTCACAATTGTATGAGATCTTCCTGGGCGGAGCAACACTGTCTTACCTAACATCTGTCCAAATATGATGACTTGAAATATTCATCAGAAACTAATAGGATTTTCAATATGGCTTTTTTCTCTCTTCACATTCCCCCTGAAGACATTTATATGTGGGTCACAAATGGAGGCCAGCAGTTAGGTGTGTCTCCATGCATCTAAACATGCTTCTGCTCACCAAGAGTGACGGCCGGTGCTCTACACGTGGCAGTAAGTGCGGCAGTGGTGGCTCCACATATGCTGCACGCCAGGTTGCATAACCAGAGGGAGCGGCGTGAGACACGGTAGTGCATCATCAATAATTTCAGAGACACGTCTGATTATTCTTCCAAACAAAATTGAACCATTATTAGATGATTTAGAGATGAGGAAAGGCTGAGTGTGCTATTAAGCACTGTGAGGAATTCTACTTCTGATGATAAGCATCATATTTAGTCCTCAATCATTTGGGCTGGTTCATGCCTGTGAATGGATCAGTATGGATCAGGAACTTGTGGACATAGACCAGCTACACTGGCATTGCTAGTGACATTTAGGAATGATAAAAATAATTAAAAAAAAGAAATGTATATCATGCAAATGTTCTGAATCATCCTATTAGTTTCTAAATGAAATGGTTTGTAATGTTGCAATTCATTAAAAATACTTAAAATTATAAAGCAATTTTATAAAATTGTTAACATTCCATCTCCCATTCATTATTAAAGATGCCCTATAGAGGCTTTATGCAAAATAATATTGGAGCAATATTTACATTTTCTAATCCAGAATAAATAATACTATTGTCCGACCTATGACAACAAGCTACTCTTTTGTAATTGGTCAGGGAATGCTTAATATGCATGTGCGTGTTTATGAGTTTATATCATCTGAATATAACATATTGACATAAAATATCTCATTAATTCTCACACCATGCAAAGATTACATAATTCCCTAGGAGTCTATAATCATAAACATATAAAAATATTGCTAAAGCAACTTTCAGGACAGTTTTGTTTAAATGATGGTAACGTAAACAAATAGATAAGATCACTTTAGATCTTTCATTCAAATGTTATCTAAAGTTGTTAAAGAATGTTTTCAACTCCCCCCTTGTACTTCTGTTGTGTGTGCATGTGTACAAATGTATATTGTGGTTTGAATATTTTTACATCATTCATGCTTGTGTACTTTAATGTATTATTGTTAATGTATTAGGATTTTATTACTTTCTTTCCATTTATTATTATTATTTGTATTATGTGTAGTGTTTGTCTTTTATTTTGTATTTGTTGTACCTTTCTAGCCTCAACGTCATGAACTAAATATGATGATAGTGTCGACGCAGGATGAGTCAGAAAATGCTGAAGAACGTCTCTGAAGTCACGATTAGTCACATCATTAATGCGTGATCATGAAAAAGTTGAAAAGATGAAACAAGTTATACAATATATAGTAAATCCAGACAGTATGGACAACATCAATAACGCCCACTGAAGCGCTCTCATCCTCCGGTGAAGGTGAATGTTCCAGTGATTCACAGCGACCACGATGACGGGGGGGGGTCTGGAGGAGCCGTGAGTGTGACGTCAGAGCGCGAGGATGACACGGGAGTCCAATGAGGGGCCGATGATGCAGCGCGCGCCCGGAGCCGCCGACAGAAGGCTGAGAGCCATGATGCCCAGCGAGGAAGGACCGGAGCACACCGAGGAAGAGACTTAAGGAGGAGAGGACGAGCCCGAGAGGAGTCCGCAGCACGGGAGTAGAAACCAGAGGGAGACTCTCCATCAGTGGTCCCTCTCCCACCCCCGCCATCCCTTCTTCTCCATCCTTCTGTCAGCGCTGCAGCTCAACCCAAGCAGGTACTGTCTTTTCTTCTCTGTTGGCAGACATTAAGCAGTCCTTCATGAGTTTGCTGTGACCTTCTCCCTCAAAAGAAAGAGGGGAAGAGAGGGTGGGAGGGCTGCGAGAGGAGGGGGCGTGAGCAGGATTTTTCTTTTTTGTGAATGGAGCTTAACCTTTTTTTTTTTGGCGCGCTCACTGCCATTTTGGCTGCTCGAGCTAAAATTAGCCTGCTGGATGATTCTCTGTCCCTCGTGCGTGTGGCTCTTTATCAATGCATGTCCGGGCACGCGTCCACGCACGCCACGCCACCGGTGAGCAGGACGGTATCGACCGGGCCCCAGGACGTCATGCACCATTTTTAGAGACTCTAAAAATAGAATCGTGCGCAAATATGCTTTTGACTGTGAAGAGGAACTTCTGTGTGAGCGCTCTTGGTAGGATGTTCTCTTCTCTGTGCGTGTGATCGTGCGTGTTTCACGTCCACTCACCAGCCGAGCGAGATGTTGATGTTTGTGTGAATCTGAAATCGTGAGTCTTCGTGTTTCCACGGAGCGTATTGGATTGTGGGCATCGGTGTGGTGCGTGGGAGCCATCGGTGATGTGAACGTGTGTCAAGTGATTGTTTTCATGAATGAGTGACTGGGGGGATGAACGAGTGAATTTAAGAAGAGGAGTTCCTCTTATAGACAACAGACTCCTTACTAGACGGTCTTTGCCACATTTCTCAGATACTTAACTGTACATTCAATCTACTTTATCTCATTTTTTGGGGGACACTTTGTTCTTGCCTCCTGCATTTCATCTATTTTCAACTTCCCTTTATAACAGCTTTGCTTATTTCTTTCTTTTTCCTCCCCTTTTCCCCCTTTAGCTATGATCCTAACCCTCGCCGCAGCAGCCGCCGTCAGTGGTGGTGGAGGCAGCTTCAACTACTCCTCCCCCCTAGACCCCTTGGACTCTTCCACCTCATGGAACCTCTCAGAGGAACTGTCCAACTCCTCTTCAGAACCAGTGGTACGAACTCTGACCCCTGATCTGAATCCGGCCACCACTGCTCTGGGGGTCCAGGAGGTCAGCCCCTGGGACATTGCGCTGTGCGTAACAGGGACGCTGATCTCTTGCGAGAATGCTTTAGTGATCGCCGTGCTGTTCTACACGCCAACACTACGCGCACCTATGTTTATCTTGATCGGATCACTAGCTGTGGCAGATCTCATGGCCGGCCTGGGCCTCATTTTGAACTTTGTTTTCACCTACTTGATTGACAGCTCTGTAGAATTTGTGACGCTGTTGTCCGTAGGACTGCTAATCTCATCATTCTCAGCGTCCGTCCTCAATATCCTTGCCATCACTGTGGATCGCTATTTGTCGTTATACAACGCTCTGACCTACCACACAGAGAGGACGGTGACTTTTACATATATCATGGTAGTCTTCATCTGGGTGTCCTGCTTCTTGCTAGGCTTGTTGCCGGCGCTTGGCTGGAACTGTCTAGAGGATGAGTCTACGTGCAGCATCTGTCGACCCGTCACCAAGAACAATGCCGTGGCACTGGCGGTCACCTTCCTCCTGGTCTTTGCTCTCATAATGCAGCTCTATCTCCAAATCTGCAAAATCGCCTTTCGCCATGCCCAGCAAATTGCGGTACAGCACCAGTTTGTGGCCATCTCCACCACCAAAGGTGTCTCCACGCTCTCGGCCATCTTGTGTGCCTTCGGGGCGTGCTGGCTCCCATTCGCCATGTACTCCATTGTGGCCGACTACAGCTACCCTGTTATATACACCTATGCCACGGTTCTCCCCGCCACCTCCTGGTCCGTAATAAACCCTGTGATCTATGCGTTCCGGAACCCAGACATCCAAAAGTCACTCTGGATGGCGTGCTGTGGATGTGTTCCCTCCAGCCTCTCATTCAGACCCAGGACGTCCAGCGATGTGTAGCAATTGAGTCGGGTAATGCTTCCTTTGGAATCAGCATTGTTGGAGAAGAAGAGTGCAAGAAGAGCCCTCAAATCTACTATGTTTAATAGATTGGAGGGTACTCCAATGTCCCCTCTTTTATCAGGGTTGGTGTGCCAGAGGTGAACACCTGTTCCTTTCTGAAGATCATGCCCTGCCTAAGTTTGAAACCAACTGCAAAATCCCTTGACAAAGGTAACCTTTCATTTCTGTGTTATTTGTCCACTTGACCAACTTCAAAAACCATGAAGTGAGCTTCAATAGTAGCAATGATGATGGTCAAACTGGCATTACTTTGTAGTTATGCAATTACAGAGTGAAAAACTCCTAAAATAGATAAAGATGAGCTCATTATAAACCATAATACAATTTAAATTATCTAAAATTATCCCAGTCAACATGTTTTTTGGTTTCTGTGTTTTGATTTGTATCCAGATTGAAAAGAATGTATAGTTGTCTTTAGGTCAATGCTGAGGTGAAATTAAAATATTGTAGTCACTTTTAATCATGCTGCGAGCAAAATTGGTAATTTTCCCAAAGCTAGTCACACAATTGAAAGCCCAGGATATATGTTGTTTGGCCCAAACTTAACCTGTTTGCAGAGGAATATCCTCGGTCTAATGAATTGTGTTTCGAGAAAACCTGTTTGCTGTTCTGAGACTGAAGCTACAGGACCAAGGACAGCGCTTCAGCTGTGCTGCTCCAGAAATTATCTTTTCTATGAAGGGAGATTGTCATCGGAGTCTCAATTTAAAAAACAAACATAAACACAGAAATGAATTTACAAGTATTTGATTCACTACTTATCTGATGGTTGGACACAGATTTTGCCCATCTCTAGCATCAACCTCCTTTTCAAGGGTTTACTAATTCTTTCTCAAATCATCTGTGGCCAAAAGAGGGAGAGACAGTAAACATATTGCATAGAACACATTTTATTCCCGTATTATCTTAATGCATTTGCTTTGGAACTTACCTGCATCAGCGTTTACATGTTGAATTAGCGTTTTTTTTAAAATTAATTTAGAGACAATCAAACCTCTTAAGTATAGTAGTATAATTGATTATCCATTACACAGAGCAGATGCATATTGACAAGATATTTTAATACAAGAATTTTTGGACTTTAGACTACAAGTTCTGTCAACAAACTTTTCTGATTGGGTTCTGTTTACATGTTCAGGATAGTGTTTCCCTCCCTTACATAATCTTGGTTATGAATTTAATACGCAAACGAATATCCATGACGCCACATAGTCTACATTCCACTTTTTCCATCCGTTGACGTCAGCGGATTTCACTGCAGACGCACTCTCACAAACTCACACACAAAGCCTTTAAGGAGCCCTGTGGCTCTCTGAAGGCTTGTGGGTTTATGCGAAGCAAGCGATGTGGGGTGAAGTGGCGTGAAATAGAAACGTCAGCCGAGGCACACTTAAGCACCACCTCAGGTCAAGTCCCTCACACCTCATCAAGATGAAGTTATTTCCCTACTGTAAGAGCGTTCAGTTACGTAGATCCGGTGTAATGCTAATAGCATCCCATAATGATAGCGCTGAGAATTGTTCTGAAGTAGATAAGAGGTATAAATAGCTGTAGTGAAGGATTTGAGAGAGAATTCGCTGATGCACTCCATTGAAATTTAAATTATTATCATGAAGAAGCTGCTGTCCAAAACCCTATGTAAGCAATCAATCAAAGCCCCTTTTTTAGTTGAATGTTGTATTGAACACTCAATTTTCAAACGTAAATACATCTATTGATCCATGAAACATTTCTAACAATGATCATTAATCTCTCTAAATTTCACTAACAGACTCCCACTGCTGTCAAGCAAGCATAAGATAACATGGCTAATTGCTTAACGTTTGTTAGCATGATTTCAAATTGATTTAAGGTTAATGATGATTCTATTGCCTAATGAACCCTGATGCTTCCTAAATTGACTATACGAAGACTACTGCAGCTACTCTCTGCTAGATTTGCTTGGGCATAGTATGCCCACAATTCCGAGTTCGAAAATACTCGTGTGCTTTCTTGAGATTCCATATCAGTCTAGATCCTAAGTCCTTTTCATTGTGTGTATCAGGAAATTAAAATGATTCTAGCTTTGGGAAAATATATTATATAATATGTTAATATTAATATTCAAATAAAATTGAACACATGGCAGGTTATTAATCTATTTTCTGTCGAGGAATTTAGATTTTAATTTCTTGCCCTTAAAGGACCTCTTGGCAATAACAGTGTTTGTTGTGGAGGTTACCATCTGAGAACCAAAAAACTGAATGGAAGGTCACTTCTATTATATGTAGGACATCTGATGCTCTACTAACATTTTTAAACCAGATGTTCTTCGGCATCAGACTGATATTAGCACCCATATGTTGCAATGAGAAAGTTGTCTGTATTGAGCCTGGTTTCAAACCTCCCTCTCTCACTTCTTTCCCTCCTCCTGCTTTTTGTTGGTCACCTGCCAGGTCTGAAAGATTTTCTTCCCTCACAAGGGGCAATGCTCCCAGTTTATTATCTAAAGCCGGAAATCGGAAATAGATGGAGTTTATTTCTTCTTCTGGCACGCTTGGTGAAGTTCCACACAGTGTGGGGTCATGAATAACCAGCAGCGACAGGCAAAACTAATCAAACTCTGAGAGCTAAATAAATCCATTTCATGCAGGAATTAAATTCAAATGCTACTGGGTCACAGTTCTCCGGTATGCACAATGATGCGTGACATTTACTAAGTGGCCCGTATTTGGAGACGCCAGATGGTGACGCAGGGACCAAATGGATTGAGACCAGTCCCAACATCTGAATCACTTCTTATTTCTTGGATACGATCAGATTTCTACAACCAATAATTTAGAATCTAGCAAGTGTCAGCAAATCTTGTTGTGGGTAAAAAATCATGAGCCAATACAAGGAATTAACAGAATCAAGCTCCTAAAATTGTCATCCATTTTAATCGCATAACATATTCATTCAGTTGACAGGCTAATGTGGACTGCTATTGATTTGGGAATTAAAGTGGTGGCAATGAAGGCAGATTCAAAAATAGAACACTTTAGATCAAAGTCTGTTGTGTTTCCTGTTTCAAGGTCATGATGCTAGATAGCCACACCCAAAAGGTTTAAAAGCAGTTGTGAAACATTGAGGCCGTAATTACAACCTCCTGTTTCATGGTGTGTAATAGTGATGTTATGATGAGATCTCATGAAACAGCTGTATTAAGATACAGTGTCTTCAATTTTCAAAAGGCCACTAGATGGGACTTCTGTGTTTTATAATCTTTAGCTCTAATCTACAAATTCATTAAAAACCGGGATCTGGTAATGGGTTGATGAGGCTTCGTGATAACGTCTCAACTGTGTCATTATGCTTTGTGATAAAAGATTAAAAAGCAACTAGCTGTTTGAAAATGATGCCAGGTTTGATTGAGTCAGTAGATCAGAGCTGTACATTTTAAAGCAGAGAGTGCCATCTATTGGCCATTCAAAATGAAGAAAATGTATCATGATACAGTTGATGCTGTTTAATGAGGCCTCATCAAATGGACATCATTGAATTAACACGTTATTAACTGAAGTCTTTCTTAAAATACAGTGGCGGGCCGTGCATTTCATACATAGGCCTTCAGTGGCGCACGTTGGAATGAATCCACGTCTCAATAACTATTTAAGGTTCTTTATACACCACAGGGATCTGAGCGTGTACTGTTATAGGTCAATAAGACGTTTATCATCAAATGAACACAACATCATCAAAATATCACTCCAACTACAGTCTGTGTAGTTTCCATGGCAACGACATACTCTGCATCACCCCCCCCCCAAAAAAAAAAAACTCACACAAACACACGCTAAAGCGACACACACACACAAGCACCACTATTGATCTCATAAAGCGCAACCTTATTAAGAAAAAAATGCATTTACTCACGTAGTTCATGGAGGAAATAACTCAATCATTTGAAACTCGTGAAAGACTCGTCTCGGAGTTAGCATAACTTTCTTAACAACGTCCAGCTTTTCTTGAAATATCCTTCTTGAAAATGTCTTTGCAAGTATATCTGCGACCAGATCAAGCTCTTCAGCCATTGTGTGTTAAAAAACAAACAGTTAAATTAACTCAAATCATCGTTTCAGCTCCATGTGACTAGTCTCAGTGCTATCCAATCAGAGGACATGAACGTGTCACGTGTTCAACGCACTCAACGCGTCCAACGTTGTGGAAGCTGTTACGCATGTAGCTTCCAAAGCGCTGACATTGTGTTGCTAACTCGAATCTGATTGGTTAACACAATACTTTGGCTGCCGTTCATTTCAATGTTCAAGGGCCACTTCTGAAACGACTGAAGGCTCAAATATGATTGATGAAAGCTCTCACATGACCGTACAATACTGGAAGCAGTGCGCAACTTGCGCAAGCAAGAGGAAAGAAATGAAATGAAGAGAAAAGACTATGAGGAATAATTTAATACATATTTATGAAAAATAAACAATAAAAAATGTAATCAATTTATTTTCTGATTATGTTTAGGCCAGCAGAGAAGGCCTTGCTCGCCCTGATGGCCTGCCACTGTTAAAATATATAGATTATATTTAAAAAAAATATATATATATATAACTGGAGAAACTGTTGTTATAGAACTGGTGTTTTTCCCTTTTGGAAATGTTCATCTCAACCATTGCTGACTCTGTATTTCTACATCCAAGTAAAATCACAAGTAAGACGATTGAAATACAGAACCTCTCACTCGGAGGTCAGTAAACATCTCTGGAGTTCAGAGAGCATACATCACTTTCCTGTCGTCCTGTCTGGCATTTCCATCCATGGTGGAGTTTTTGACAATTAACAAAATTCATCTGTGAATATTGCCACAGCTCAACAGTTCCCCGGGGCAAGAGTGGACCTCGACCACTCACTGTGTGTGTGTGTCCCAGCCAATTGTACTGAACAATACTTGTCCGTGGTCTAGAAAAGCGCTCTACAAATATTACTTACTTACTTACTGTAAACATGGTGGTTTTCCCGGCCACTGTATCCTAAAAATCTGTACAAGTGAGTTATTTTCTTATGAAGTGCTGTACAGAAATGTATATTTTTGTAATGTTTATCAGGGCATGAGTTACAGGTCGTGATTTCTGGTGTGAGTCTGTGTGTGTTTTGCTCTTCTGTGTTCTTCCTAAAGTGATTATTTGTGGAGAAGAAAGGGATTAAATGTGTTTGTTTTTTTCAAGTAACTTGTATTTTTTAATAATTTGTTATAATTTGATGTACTCGCATGTTTTATCAGTCATTTACTGTAAGGCCGAGCAGCGCCGTGATCTTCTTTCCAAAAAGAACAAGATGTCCGTGAAGATTTGGGGAAACAGAGCAGTGTGTGGGTGTGTTGTACGTCACAGAGTCAGGTTTCCAGTGACGTCACATCGTCTGAGTCGTGCCTAAGAGAGCAGGACATTTCAAAGACATTCCTCCGTCTGCTTTGTTTTTTAAAACTTCCACCCCTCATGTAGTGGCAGATTCATACCAAATCTTTTTTTCAATGCTACAACCCTCTCTTTATTTTTCGTTGGTTGTTATAGCTCTTTTGTTATCAAACATCTCTGCACACATCATAATGAGAACTATATGAGAATACACTAGGGTTTTACTGCTCACCAAACCATTCCTTTCTTTTAAATACTATTGAATCACAGCATAAATATTTGTCTGTCAAATTATAATTATTCTTATTTAGGTTAGGTTAACCTAACGTGACCTAAATAAGAATAATTATAATTTGACAGACAAATATTTAATTATTCTGAAGTACAATAAAATTAAAACTAAAACACTAAAAAGACCAACAGCTGGCGAAGACCACACTTTTATCATGCACAAGCGCACATCACCATTTTCTTGTTTCTACCTCTGTTTTTTTAAATATTTTGATTCATTAGCACAAGTTTTTGCAGGGTTTTAAGGTGGATTCTGAAGTGAATCTGCAAGACAAGCTAACCATGAGTGATTGTTAGCAGGTCGAGTTTGCTGTAATGCAGAACGCAACTTCCTCAAGGCTACCAGAGATTGTCAATCAAGATGAAAAAACCATTACAGAGCTAATATTTGGACCAGGTATTGCCTTCAGGAGTTTAGTTTTTCTTCATCAATAACGTAGGTCAGTGCAAGCGACAGTAGCACACGTGTCACAGGTTGAACATCCTCTATGTGAGGCTGTTATTGGGTAACGATACTGTGATGTCAGAGACCTAATACGGTGTCCTTAATCATGATTTTGTTCTGTGCTTTAATGTTCTTTTATGTTCTGAAATGCTGGGTAATGATTAAAATGCACTTTACAGAGATGGACGTTACACATTGCACTTGTAAATGTCGAATGTACAACCTTGAAAAGAAAGATTTATTTTTACTATTGTAAATATGTGAACAGATTTAAAACAATAAAAGAAAAACAATGATAAAAATGTGAAGAATTTGCCAAATAAACAAGAAAGAAAAAAAGTTCTAATGTGTTTTTGTTTGGATTAACATGATTGTGGGCGTTTGCCTGACTTTGTGTGATCCGTGTGGGAGCGTTGTGCTTGTGTGAGTCAATATCACAGGTCAGTGAAGTGCTGAGGAAAAGCTAGAGAAGAAAATAAAAAGATGAATTATTAAATAGCTCCAGTTGTAGAAGATAAGAGCAATAAACACCCCTGTTATATATTTAAAATGTCACCAGGAGCAAAGGAGATTCTGTATGCCATTTACAGTCCTGTGACATGATATTCCAAGATACATGATATGGTATTGTTTTAGGGGTATGCAGAGCAAGACAAGCCATTATTGTTCACTGTCAGATGGTTAAGGAATAAAGACTATTACATCAAAAATGATTATTCATATATTATGATAAATAAAAAACAATAACAGAGTTGTTACAAAATATCCATATAGTTGTATATTGTGATATTCTTAATATTCCATAATACTGTATCAAAATTCGACAGCACTGTATCAATATTAAAGTATATATTTATATATGATTTTTGAAAATCATATTTGTGTTACCATAGTTTTATGGTTTATAGTTGTGTAAAATAAAACAATTGTATTTTTTACAATTAACATGCAAATATTCACGCAGTTTATGTTGCAATTAAACTTCCGGCCGCTAGGTGGCAGCAGTCAATGCGTCCTCAGGAGCAAAATGAACAGTTCAATCCAGCTACTTCAAATACTGTATATCATTGTTCCTACAATATTACAATACATCACAATGTATAGTATCATATCCCCTGTAGTGTAATTCTTATCACCAGATTACACTCACAAAATGTTCATAACAATGGAAAACATAAAGAAGTAAATGCATGCAACTTGTGATGTAGAAAAGAGCTGGAGGCTCACTTGCTAATGAAAGCCTCTCCACATTTGTTGGTGTCAAGAACGATTCATTTGTTGGGATTCCTGATGGAAGAGCTTCTCTTTGTGTACTGTGATGTATCGAAGATGCGGTCTAGTGTGGTGATAGCATGTACGTGACTACTCAAGAAGTAACGTGTGTCACTTCACCATGGTGTTATACAAACCCACAGCAGTGACGTACAGCTGCCTCCACTACTCAGAGACACGACCATGAGGTAGAAACAGGAGGTGGAAAATGCAGACGCAGCTACGACACGCACCTCATCTTTCTAAGTCATTATCAAATAAACTCAACTTCAACTCGCCCTCCTTATTGTTGAAAGCTAGGCCCACTCTTTCTCTTCTTCTGCAGCAAATCACCTTCATTCAAAACACAAGAACACAGACTGGTTGATTTCTCCAAATGTTTTTTTCCGAGTCACACACACGCTCAAAACCCAACACACACACCTCGAGAGCTATAAGTTTGTCAATCTGACGTGTCCCTGTTGTTCCTGCCATTATTACTGATGGTTTCCTCTGACTCAGTCAACCCCAATTTCCCAGAAACCTCTGGCTATCTCTGAGTGACTCATGAGTCTAGCTGGTGCAGTTTGTTTTGTTAACGGTGCTTTTAAAAAGGTTACACAGATCACCAGCATTGGCAGGATCCATCGACTGAGGAATGAGAAAGCAACAATAACAACAAAAATACAAAAAGGCATCAATAAGAAGAAGAAAAGTTTACTTAAAACTTAAAAGTAGTTTTCTGCCATGTTGATGAGGCCTCATGAAACAGCTAATGAGTCATCATAATGCAGTATCTTCATTTTGAAAGACCAATAGATGGCACTCCTAAGTTTGGTAACTCATTCCAGGTTTCATTGTATTAGTAGATCAAAGCCGAAGATAAAAAAGCAGTGCCATCTAGTGGCCTTTCAAAATGAAGACACTGTATCATGATACAGTTGCATTTTCATTAGGCCTCATCAACACATCACTAGGCCATGGTATGCTAGAGTTTTTAGTTGAAGAAAGTTGGTTGGGTCTTAAACATTTTTGTTCCAAGTCTCATCTGAACATTTGTATTTGGACTGATACGGGTTGAGATAATTGTTGAGTGTATAAAAAATGTGTCTTCATAAAAACACATTATTAGAATCCTACAACCCACCTCTGATCTGACAGCTTTACCAAGAGGACTCTTGACAGACACCGGTTGACACTGAGGGGCTGCTACACACAGACCAGAAAATCCAAGTCAGTAAAGATGGCTGAAGCTTGGGAAATTCTACTTCCTGTTTCCGTAGCAACAGAAGTGACAATGTCTATGCAGTGATAAAACGGCTCAGGTCAACTCCACGATTATATAAAAATAGCGCTGGTAAATGTTCCATGGACCAGAGTTCTACTCGTCTCCTGCAGAGGAAGCAGTTTCTCTTAAAGACTGCATGAGTCATCGTGTACGTCAGTCAGATCAAGCATATCGTGAACACATCCTCTCCTAAATTAGCTGGAGACTAAATTTAGATGCAGTGGAAATACTTAAAATCAATGACACAAAACCTTTCTCGGTTTGACACACAGCTTCATACAGATTATCCTCAACATTTGACTATCTTCTCTCTGCTGAGTCACCATCTGTGCTCTTCAAGGCACCACCAGCATCCAAACTTCCTTCAATAAAGGTCAGTAAAGTTCGACTTGAATTATTCTTCCTTGACTTTGATGAAGTAGACGAACAATTGTAACCTTTAATAGCAGGACAGTCAACAACCAGAGCGGAAGACTTGTCCTCATTGTATGAATTTAACAAAAAATAATGTTATCTTCATCTAGTAATGCAAAGCCAAAGAGCAGACACTGCCCTCTAGTGGGCTCAGAAAACAATGACACATTCTCAGTTTCATCTTTACATCAATAAAGACTATAAATAAGACAATAAAGAACAGTTTTATTATTAAATTAACATGATTTGTTGAAAAAAAAGTCCCATTTTAACCTTTTAGAATCAGAAACAGAATTTTTTATTAATGCAATTATAAGCGGTAATTTTGTTTTTGTTTTGGTACACTTAGCAACATCAAATATTAAAAAATAACAATTGATTAAAAGTTTAGGTATTAGCATAGTGTAATATAGTGTTTAGTTTTTGTTTCTAATATGAAAATGGCACAAAAAACACAATAAATAAAAATCAAGCACTAACCCTTATCTATTCAACCAATACATGACCTGTTCTCCCAGAGTCCTGAACATGACATAGCTCTGAATAAAAACAACGGAACAAAAATAAATTGGATTAAAATATTTAAATATAAAACACATTTGTAAATTCATTAATATATAAATTATTATAAATACATTAAATGAAAGACATAGAAAAAAGACACAAAAAAACAAACATGTTTTAATAGTGCTAGTCAAACATTCTAATTGAAATTATCACTTAATTGTTTAAACAAGTTTATGGAGTTTTCGAAAATTGTAAAAAAGTAAAAAATAATAACTTCAATGGACTTCCTTAACATTATAAGTAGTATAAAAACAGAGTGTGTAGATTGGTATTCATTTAATGTTACAGCAAATATTTGACACTGATTGATTATTAGCATACATGCTAAAGAAGTGCTAACAAAGTGTCTAGCTCGTTTGTGAACGAATGCTTCTCCAAAATGAATACAAGCTGTCTGGTCAGGACCAATAACACAATGGACAAAACACTTTTGATTGAATAAATTAAGAAAAAACAACAACATATTTTATATTAAACTACTTACCCCGTCTGACAGATTTCCAAGATGGCTGCTAATGGAGTTCAAACCTATTCTTCCAGGTTAGAAAGTTTTTTTTTAATTAAATTAGGTGATAATAATATACACACAAAATATGGCAGATATTGATGTCAGTAATATTACAATAATTAAAAAAAACCTCAACAGAAACGATTAACCATTTTCTTCAGTCTTATATCTATTGGCAATGTTTAATATTTCAAGAGACTTGACCTCTTCCTTTCCCTAATGCATTTAAACATGCCATTGTGGAGCCTTTGCTCAAAAAGCCAGGCTTAGACCCGACTGACCTCAGTAATTTCAGGCCTATTTCTAAGCTTCAATTCTTGTCAAAGATCTTGGAGAAGGTGGTGTCTGAGCAGCTGTCTTTGTTCCTGGATCAGAGCGACATCCATGAGAAGTTTCAGTCTGGCTTCTGCAAACATCACTCTACGGAGACAGCTTTATTGAAAGTGTCCAGTGACATCATGATGTCGGCTGATTCGGGTAAATACAATTTTCTGGTTCTCTTGGATCTGTCCTCAGCCTTTGACACAGTTGATCACCAGATCCTGCTGAGAAGACTGAGGGATGAAGTGGGACTGTCAGGGTCTGTGCTACAGTGATTCTCGTCATAACTTTTTATTGTGTCTGCCAATAAAATAACGTCTGAATCAGCGGATCCCCCGAATTCCCTCAAGGTTTTTTTTGGGTCGTAATTTTTATTTTTGCTGTACTTGATTCCCCTGGGTAAGATTATTCAGAGATTTCCTGATGTTTATTACCACATTTTTGCTGATGACATCCAGCTCTACTGCTCTTTTGATCCAACTGAGCCCCAGAGGCTGAACAGCTTAGTTAATTGTTTGCTAGAAATCAAACAATGGCTGAGTGAAAACACTTTGCAGCTAAATGTGGACAAAACTGAAACACTGGTGATTGCTCCTGATGATAAGGTTCCAGGGTTGAGTCAGTACTTGGGTGACAGGTCTTGAAAGGCACTTTACAAATAACCTTTACTTACTTACTTAAATGTAACATTTCAAATCTTAAACTTTTAATTTATTTTACATTTTTTAGCATTTTCATTAGTAGCCTTTAATATTTTAAAATAAAACTACTTGATAAAACTTTCAGCCAAGGATGGAGAAAAAAAATCCTACATTATGAATTTCATTATTCTATTATACAAATTTACCCTTTCAAAATACAAATGATAGTATTCCATTATTTAAAAAACAGCCTTAACCTTCAGTTAATAAATGATTGAAGTCAAGTATTGAATAAAATAACTCAACCTTTGTAGAAATTATCAAATTCAATTGCTAAATAAAAATAAATTCTACTTTACAATATACAATCATTTCATTGAATTATTAAAAACATAAAAATCAATAATAAATCAATGTTTTAATAAAAAAACTTTGCTCATTTGAAATGTTAAATGAAACCTTGCAATATTCTGATGTACCTCCGTAAACAGAAGAAAGAACAGCATGTATTGAAGAAAAGAAGAACCAAACACAGTGACGTGGACACTTAAGTTCACCATTTATTGTCTATAGTTACATGCATACTTGCTTACAGTTGGCTTCAGTGTGCAACACACAGTTTTCTTTTGTTTCACCCCAAATGATTAACTTTACAAGCTGCTTGACCAACAATCTATACAACAAGTCTCACGACTGAATCACACAATAAAGTATCAATACAAGCTGGTTGCCATAGATACGAGATGATGAGCTGGATCGTGGCGGGAGATACATTAGAGGCATTCTTCAATGTTGATTGTAGAAAAGGTTTCAGTATTTTGGCAGATCTGACAGATTTCAAGTGTTGCAGTCAAACGTTACATTCTCAGATAAGTTTCCACAGCTTTTAAAGCGAAACACAAACAACCAAGTAATAGTTTTAGTTGCATTTATAGACGTTGAGGAAGATGCCATGAACCCACCTTCTATGGCAAAGCTTTTTTTTTTTAATTTCCATTCCATAAGTGAAGGCTGTGCCTGGATTTATGAGGATATTTACAAAAATGATCAGTTCTTAGTATCACTCTATTCAATAGTTGAGACACAGAACTAAAAGTTTTATATTCGTTGAGTTCAGCATATTATTGGATGTTGACAACTACATCTGTTGCTCAGCGGAAGTGTGTAGGAAAGTCGACTGCAACAGAAGTTTGAAGTAATAAAATGATGACGACAAAGGTTTAAGGACTGTGGGAAGAAAATCTATTCGAGCACAGAAGAGTGATAAAAAATCCACACAGAAAATATCTAAACCCATGATTGACTCAAGCTGGTCAAACTTGTTTCAAATTATATCAAGATATTCCCTAAACAGTGCTGAAATCAAGTTCATATTCCATGAGAACTCATTTTTCCCTTTTATTCAATTCTTTTTTTAATCTGTCACAGAGGGATTTGTATTTAGTTTAAACTAGCACATGATGTTGTATAGTTAAACACGCTATATAATAAAACAAGGATATGTTGAAATATGACTGTTGGATTTGCTAAAAGTCAATAAAAAAAACTGTATTAATGGAACTATTAGAGGCTGATTTTAAAATGCTCTCAGTCTGGTTGTGTCTCACTCCTAGCTTATAAGTAGAAAATCCTAAAAAAAGGTGAACAACGCACTTCAGCACATTTTCAAAAAAATTAAAATAAGATCACGTTATAAAAACACTACAGCCCACCGAGCCAAACCTAAACCAGAAGAGAGTATAGTTAAATAACTGTCACGTATGCAGAGTTCCGGAGCTCACTCGGAGACAGAGCTGGTCCTGGTTCAGCAGGAGCATGTGAACTCTGACCCCACTTGAGGGGGGTGGGGGGGGGGGGTTCGACAAGCTGTGTGAGTGCGTTCCAAGTTATGGCGAAAAGCGTTTATATAAGACCAAACATCACAGCACGGTCACTGGCTGAAATGTTAGCGTTTAAGAAAACAGAAGAAAGGTTGCCGGTTGCTGGCTCACGGATCTCAGTGGGTGGTGTCCCAGTTACACCCCAAAACTTCCCTTGATCGCTGGAAAACAACACACATGGTCAAAATGTGACTTCATCGACCCTTATGGCCATTATAACCACCAGCAGTGATGACTAGGAGTGTGCATTGGCAAGAATCTGGCGATATGATGCGTATCACAATACAGGGGCACGGTACGATATATTGTGATACTGTAGGAACAAGGATATATTTGTAGTATTCTCAAGTACTTGACTGTGGTGTTGAATAATTTACAGACCACATGTCCAAACATCAGTTTTAAAAGCAGCTGTATCTTCTCGTCCTCACTCATCGCTGGGATCTTGCAGGACTTCATTGTTTTTTTTAACTGTGTTGCTTTAGTCATTAAAATAATTATATATGTATTAAAAAATCAATTTATTTTATTTTCTAAAATGTATTGATATATTAACCATTAAAAATGTAATATAATTTAAAAGCCCAAATAAACATAATTTTTGGTTGGATATCGAAACTATATTATTGCGATATTTAAGTGTACCGATATTTTCTTATACCCCTAGTGATGCCGCTGCATTGATGACATCATCAAGGGTAGTCATTGGCACCTTTTGTGGTGACCAGTGAACCTGTCAATCATCATTGAACAAGTAGACAATGGCGGAATGTGATGTTAGATGTTTGATTCAGTCGCTTCCTACTTTGCACAGAACAAGCCATTTTACTGACACGTCATTCAACTATATAGTGTCAAAACCCTGCTGCTCCTCCTCCTAACATCTTCTGTGGTGGTCATAATGGCTCCTCAGAAGTGTAGCTACCATGACAAGGTTGTTGTAAACACATGAGTTTCCTCTCAGGATAAATATTTAGTTCCCTGATGATTAGTGATTTGGCAGAGAAGTCAAAGATTGCACTAATTGTTCTTGTGCTATGTCAGTGTTTCGTAAACTCCTCACCCGGGGTCTCCTGAAGCGAGTCATGAGGGAGACGCTGCTCTAACATCTCCTCACAGACGCAGCGGTGTTTCTAGTGCAGTGTTGCTGCACAAGTGCTAATGTTGAGATCATGTTGGTGAAGCTTCAGTAAACATACAAACAACAAAGGTTCTCTCCCTCAATCTCCCCTGCCCCCTCACCACCCACCGAGTGGCGTCGCCCGTCTCTCGAGCGTCTCCTCAGTCGGACCACTCGTTCTCGTCCAGCTCGGAGTCGTCGTCGGACTCGCTGTACTCCACGGCGATGCGGCGCGACAGGATGGTGGCCACGTCGTTACCCACCGGCTCCCGCTTGGCCTCCTGCTCCCTCTGCTCCTGCACCTTCCTCAGCTGGATCCCTGGGAGGGCGAGACGGGCGTCACACACTGCCATCACCAACACACTGCCATCACCAACACACACATGCACAGGGACTCGCGCTCACACCTCGGCGTATGGCGGCCAGCAGGTCCGAGCGGGCGTCGCTCATGGGGATCATCCCTATCATGGTGCCCTTCCTGGCCGGAGGGCCGCCGTCCGCAGCCGACTGACCCACCGCGGCGTGTGCAGGGGACGGGTGGGCAAAGTGACCCCCGGGGACGCCGGGCGGAGGGGGCGGGGGGGCGGCAGGGGGCGCACCTGACGGAGGGTGAGAGGGCGAGGGCACGTAGTTGACGGGCGGCGGAGGGGGAGACGGAGAGTAGGGGCGGGAGAGAGCGGCGGAGGTCGGGGGGACGGCGGAGGCTGCACCGACAGGTGGGTTTGCAGCAGCGTCGAACGCCGTCTGAGCAGAAGGGATGGTCGGGGGCGGCGGAGGGGGGGCAGGCGGGATGTAGTACTCCGGGATGGTGGAGGGTTGAGTCCTGCAGGGACGTATGAAGACACAATTAGAATGTTAAGAATCCATCCATCAGACAAGAGGTCAGAACCCACCCGTGGACCCCCCGGTAATCCTTCACCGACTGCTGCCTGGGCCCGTTAACCGTGGGATCCCCGCCGGCTTGGATGCCGTGTCCAGACGGCTGTCTGCCCAGAGAGGCCGCGTGTCTCGCCGCGCCCGCTGCCCCCACAGGACCCTGAGCCTGGTTGCTGGGCCTGAGAACCCTGTCCAGGGACTGCGTCTGGGCCGCGGCACCGAGGTGGTCGGCGGGGTGGCCTGCAATGACGGCCTGTCCGGGGGCGTGGTTGGGGCTGGCCGGGTACGAGTCGGACGCCATTGACCTGAGCACAAGAAAAACACATCATATTTACGTCATAAAGTTGGATGTACGTTTATGAAGAAGCACAATGACGTCATTGTTAATCCAAAGCGCTTCTGCTCTTCTCCACAAGAGGGCAGTGTCAGCCTACCTTACACCGTCAGTTCTTAACCTCATGGTGGCTTTTCAGAAATGCATCCAGCACGAGTTTGTACCTGCTGTCTGGGGACAGGGATCCTTCCGAGGACATGCCGTGGTAGGGCGAGGGCGTGAGCCGGGCGTCGGGTCTGAACTCTTTGTCGTAGGCAAGAACATTCCACTCCTGACGCCGGTTTCTCGCTTTCCGCACCTGAGAACATTATGACACCCGAATAATAGCTAAAAAAGACTTGACCAGGATTTTAGATCTTTTTTCCCCCATTTATTCTATTCTCTTGTTATATAATCATCTCTTAGCTCCTCAGAACATGGACCATCAATGATTTATATAACCAGGCTTGATGCTCAAAGTCTTGTCTGTAGATCTCCTTGTTATTAAATTCAGGAATGAAACATCCACGGACGGTGAACTAGTGGATCCTCATCTTTTCTGTCCCATTTTTCTTGATCTTCTAAATGGGAAAAGTTTGACTTGTTTTGTTGTGAATGTGAATGTTTTTGTCATTTAGAATTAGAAAAATGTTTTTAAATGAAAGTTTTTAAACATATTGAGTTTGATATTATAGTTCCAATAATTCAAAATAAAAATATACAAAATCAATATTAAATTTATTTGATCAAATTTGCAATATTAAAACTGTTGGTATAATAGTGCCACAGTTGGCCGTTCCATCAAAAAGCTTGGTACTCTTTTAGTATTTTCTTGAATTTAGAAACTATATATTTAAATAATGGGAATTAGAATATCATACTTTGTTTAAATAAGCAATTAAACAAACTATTTCAATGAAAAAACAAGAAGAACAATTTAACTTTTACATAAACAAATGATTAATTTCAATTATAAAACAAATAAAAAAGTAAGCTTTCAAAACAGAAATGATTAAATGTGTATATTTTAAAACAAAACCTAATGCTTAAAAAACAACATTACTGATAAAGAGATATACTTTAATTTAGAAGTTGGTGAAAGAAATATTCTGGATATTTAAAATGTACCAAATTCTGAAAATATGTGAATAAACACAAAGCAGGTGAACTCCAAGCAATTGTATTAGTAATGTGATTCAATGTTCACAGCCACATTAAATAAAGGTATTTCTTGTTGACGCTTCATCAGCTACTCACAGGAACCCATCCATTGGTGAAGAGAACCAATTTGATCATGAATCTAGCGTAAGGATTGAATATTTGTGTGTTGATGTCACTGACCTTCTTCACCTCCCTGCTGGGATCCTCCACCTGCCTTTGCTGCTCCTGGAAGCGAGAGATGTTCAGAGGAAGAGATTGACAGAAGAGTGGAGAGAACATTTGTCAGTAAGTTAAACATGTTGAGCTAAAAGTGAGAAAGAGAGAAACCCCATCCTTCACCACAGGGGGCAGTTCACACCCCCCCCCCCACACACACACGCACACACACACACACACACACACACACACACACACACACACACACACACACACACACACACACACACACACACACACACACACACACACACACACACACACACACACACACACACACACACACTAGTCTAGTCAGCACTAAAGAAGGATGCTAACACAACAATGGACTGCAAACACCAAAGCAACAGCGCATTGGGTGGAAGAGGGTGAGGAGGGAGGCAAGCAAACTCAACATAAACACACAAACATCATGTGTCTCTTTTTTCTGTTTTTTTATCCAATGGTGTGTCTGTTCACACTGTCAGGTGTAGGTGTGTGTTCTGGTGAATTGTAGTGGGAGTAGGGAGGGGTGAGGGCAGCGGTCAGGGTTGTCTTACAGAGATGGACAGGGGGCTCCTGGGTGGGGCCTGTCTGGAGTGGGGCCTGTCAGGGTGGGCCGGACAGCCCTACGGAAACATGGGAGAGAGACAAGCTGGAGCGTTAGACTGAGCAGAAGAGGGGAGGAGGGGTGAGGGCGGTGTGCAACATCTAGTATAAGGAAGCACTGGCAGAGCCTCTGAGCAGAGGATCCCTCCATCAGACAATGGACTCTTCTGGGAATCAAACCTGCGCTTTTGATACATGCCTAGTTTCTTTTATTCAGGATAGAGGGAGGGAACATAGAAAAACATTCAAATCCAGGGACATGCAGCAGGAGACGTCCAGTTTCGCTCTTCGATTACCGTCAGAGAATAGGAGCAACACATTTATTTACAACAGAATCTGAACAAGAAAACACATTTGAAAGAATCTGCAACAGTGAGAAGCTTAATCCTGAGCAAAATGAATTTCTAATGTTCAAAGAAGCAACAAATAATGAAAAACTGCAGGTGATAGTTTGATAACTCAATTGGAGGTAAGACATCCATATTTATATAGATGTATCGCAATATTATAATATATTGTGTTCTACAGCAGGCCTATCATCACATAAGGACCAGTCAAAGTGCATATATCTGTGTTTGTTGTGCTTTACCAAATATAAATATTTATATATATATATATATATATATATATATATACAGTATATATATTTTAATATTTGACCCGCGGACCTTTAGTTTGACAAATAAAAGAGTGAGCAGGAAGTTTTAGTAAAACACACACATTATCTCCCTCATCGTTGTTCCCACTATGATAAAAACAACTTGACGGTTGGACTCCTGCTGCATGATCGACATCGACACAGAGAAGCTCAATGGTGACTGAAGCAAAACTGAACATCTATAAAAAACAATAATGATGTTGCTGGAAAATTAAGAAACTGATCAGCAAAGTAAAGCTGAATGAGTTGTCAATCATCCACACGACACTGATGCAAGAGTCAAAAGTATGTTCTGGATCATCCAACACGTCACAAACACACCAGCGCACCTTTTGTCGCCTCTTTTCTTTGCGCTTGTCCTCAGTGGCCTGAAGCATCTTCTCCTTCCATAGGTTAAAGAAGTACGAGGGGTCTGTGTAGAACTTCAAGGCATCCTTCTTGTCGTCTCTGGATAAAGAATGCAGAGGAAAGTGTTTGGTTTTGGAAGAAAAAACCCACCTGCACCACCGACACTCACCTGTAGGGGCTGAGGATGTTCAGAGGAGGAGGCTTGTCACAGCGATGGTACATCTCCACCACTGGGTTCGGGACAGACGTCCTTGACACCACCTGCTGGTCCTGGATGGTACTGCTTTTGAAGGCCTTCCTCATATTGATGTCCTGCAGAGAGACTGAAGTACAAAGACACAGATAAGTAAAGCCCAGCACAATATTTAAGACCCCATTAAATCTAATAAAAAGCTCTGACGCACTTTTGCTTTGTTGTTCTTGTAGACAAGTATTTGTTTGTATTGCATTTGTCGCGTTGAAATGACTGATTCGTTTGTAAGTAAGTAAGTAATTAGTATTTATACAGCGCTTTTCCAGACCAGGGTCAAAAAGCGCTTAAACAATCAAAGCAATACTCACTAAAATATTGTATGTCAGATTAATCTGAAACAAGGATGAGACTGGACTTTAATTCACATTTACCAAACTACAGGTGGATCCGCTAGGGATGCTACCTCAAGTGGAATTACATATATTTCAATTAATTCTGAAATACAGAAATGTAAAATTGTTAATTTTTGATTGAATAATCTAATCAAAGCTCAATAACCAAACATTTATGCAAATGTGTATGAAATCTGCAGATGAAAAAAATCAATAAAAAAGTCACGACAAAGATTTTGCATTGCTTGAACACCTGACAGCAGTTATATAAATAACACATAACCTGTGGTGTAGCTCCTAAACACCCACAGAGATTTGTGGCACATATCTTTATATAGCCGTAGAGTCATAGATTTTGTAGAAAGGCATGCTGGGAAATAAATGCTGGGTATTAAAAAGGTGCATCTAGCTCACAACCCAGCGAGAGAAGAGATCACTTCATTATCAGCATGAATTATATTGTATAACTGTGTAAATTACAAACTTAAGCAGGTGACATTTTCAGATTAATTAATTGACAAACATCTCAGCTGGAATGTTGTTGACTTAAATGTGGTGTGATAACGTGGCAGCTAACTTATCCTAATAACACCGAGGCTTAAAAAGCATTGTGTGTTTTTGTGTGTTTTCAGTTGTGTTTAATCTCACCGCAGAGGAAGTGAGAGCGAACAACATGCTGGAGAGACTCGTGTCAATCCTTTAGGAGATTTAACGCCACTTGTAACTCGGGAGCCCCAAGACCGACCAGATGGCTCTTAATGATACTCGCGTACACACAGCTCAGAATACATAATGAGGTTAAACCCTGACATCAGGACATATGTTTTCACCACTGATTTACTCATCAGCCTGAACTGTGCTCTGTGTTTATTAGTTGTGTGTATTAGGATGTTGACGACACTCAAATATATTTACAGCCTCATTCTTCCTTTTTTAACTACCTTCAATTCTATGTCGATTTTTAAAAAATACTTACATCAGCTCTTGTCTAATACCCAGTCCTGGCTATCCAGGGTCAAATCAGGCTCAGATAAAACAAGCTATCTGGCTGTTCACAGCACACTGGCAGCTCGTGCCGGTGGACCCCTGTACTCACACCATCTGTGCCACCAGGGCCAGGTTCTGCTATTAAAGGCTACACAAATAACAATGATTATTCCTGGATCAAAGGTGTGGAGGTTTGTTTTGTGTTGTTGACAGAGGAGATCATGACCGTTCCTCTGATTATGACGATGTTATTCAGAAGTACCTCAAACAGAGCAGTTACACAGTAGGTATTCCACACTTTTGATCAGTGGCATTTTCTTACAGTTTCCCAATCAAAACACAGATAAACACGGTCATAGATGTACAGCATATACTGTTTTACAAGATGCCTCAAGCACTACTGGCAGGCAGGCGAACGTCGTAACCATCTTTGGAGCAGAATAACGATCATTGCCAATACTGGTGCAAACGCAGTTATATCATTATCTATAAAGGTCACTTGAGTGCTACAGGTGTCCCACCGAGCTCTTCCCTGGATCAAACTGACCGCCATCATCTGCTCTAAATCTGGACTGAGCATGATTTTTCCTTTTTAGTCTTATTTTTCCAGGCTGTGATTCACTCATTGTTGAGTTGCTGGGATCTGTTTTTCTTTTCTCCAATATAGTTTTATTTAAACTGTAAAATGTATTGAGATAACTTTGTTATGATAAGACACTTTAAATAAAATACAATTTAATTGAAAGGCCAAAAACAGGGCGCTAACTACTCCCTTATTATTGGTGCTACAATGGCAGGAATATGGCTCATAAACCAAACCAAACTGGAGCTGTGTAGCTCAAATAATAACTTGTCAAACCTTCAACGTTTGGGCCATCTTTTAGATCTCAGGAGCCTCTGAGGGGCATTTCTCAGTGCTACAAAAGAACTGAAGCTCAATATCCAGCCTTACTTCAATGAGAAAATCTTCCTGAACAAATGATGATTTCATCTAGTCCTTTCCCTTTTTTTCTTGAGACAAAAATTGTATTCAAGATTATGAATCACAATTATACTTGATCTTTAGCAAACCATCTCTATTTTTTATCGAACTACAAGAAAACACTATCTAAACATTTAAATGCTAAATTCCATTGACGTTTCAGGCTGCTCTCATCTGTGTGTGATTGTGTGACTTCATGGGCAAAAACAGTTGAATTTCACTTTGGAAAAAGCATCTGCTAAAAGGATAAATGTTGGCTTAACTTTGCTTAAGGGTTTGAATGCTAACAGTGAAGCTGCTCAAATCAGATCTTACCTAATCTGTGGCAGGATTCATGTGGCAAAGCTGTATTGATATTTAATGTAACTCCACAAACTGACACTGAGAAGAAAGTTTAAAATCAAAAACTGAAGATACTTTTTTATATTTGGTGTTTGTCTCGGGGGCTATCTTTCAATCCAGTCTGCTTCATCTTTGATCACTGCTCACTGAGCTTTTGTTCCTGCGTTCTTCCAGAGAAAAACCTCTGGCTAATGAACACTCATTCACAGACGTCTTCAAAGAAACCTCCTGACTTTTATCATACACAGAGTCCATCAAGAAACCTCCTCTTCACGTGTGAAACCATTCATTCAATCTTACATGTCACGTCCCATTGGTCAGATATGCACTTATTATATCCACCATCCAGAACCAGAACACAGACATTTAGATATTAACCAAATGTCATTTGTCAGTGTTAATGACTTTCTATATTGTGTGTATTTTCTTTTTTAGTTCAATATTTACTTCTGCACTTTTGTTGATTAACTTTAATAAATCTCATTGTTTAAAATCATCAATTTCATCTATAAACTGTCTATCAGGATTATATTAACTATTTCATTCCTCAATGTAGAAACGATCTTTAAGGTAAAAGATTGACTCTTCTGTAAATGAGAGGTCGATGACGAAGAGCAGGGGAGTGTTAATGTTGAGCAGACTGGGGGGAAAGATGCATAAATGAATGAAAAGGCAGAGGATTGCTGAGCTTTTCATCTGTGCTTCTTTATTTAGGTCTCAGTGCTGCAGAATGACTCGGCAGTATCAGAGAAGGGGATGAAGAGGAGGAGAGGAAGAGGCGAGATGACTTGAGAAGACATGAGGGAGGGAGAAAGAAATGCACTGCAGTCAAAATGTTGTGAAAGGATTTTGTGAAATGTTTTTTTTAATAAAGTAGAAATGTCACTATGAGTCCTACACAGCTGAACCAGTTTTCTCCTGATGATGAATCTCCCAAAATAACCAGATATTAATAATTAACCCATTGTGCCCTACATAAAAATGATCACGTCTTTCATCATACTGAACCGAGATAAAATAAGGACACATTAGCATAAACAACTGACTTGTGCACCGGAGTGAATGAGGAACCACAAATGTATCAAATCACATATTTTGTTCTGTGTCTGAGACATGACAAGAAGATTGATTCAACTTTTAAACCACATGAAGAGGTCAGAAGATACATCAGCTAACAAACAACAGCTTACTGTAATAAAACATAGCTTTTGTTTACAAAATAACTATAACAAATAGATTGCTATTAACATGAAAAAAATGAGGCATGTCAGTGTAAAGAATCCAGATTTTGTCCTTTAAAAACACCTGATTATTCTTGCTTTTTACATTTTATTTATTTGTCTTTTAATAATACAAATATTTTAACTGGTTTCCATGACAACAGATG